>NC_079147.1:141961216-142261562 GCF_945859685.1 Eupeodes corollae | reverse complement strand
AATGGACAATTTTTGAACTCCAATATTTCTTGATCTAGACCACCTAGATGGCTGAAATTTCAGGATTGTGATCTAGGAATCATTCCCTTTCCATTGGTGTGCCTATCTTTGAATAAGACCAACTCTACAACAAGTTATGGGCAAAAATCCATGTCCAAACTTTAAATGCGAATATCTCGCTTAAAACGCATCTAAAAGGCATAAAAGTCGGCACCTGATGGACAATTTTTGAACTCCAATATTTCTTGATCTAGACCACCTAGATGGCTGAAATTTCAGGATTGTGATCTAGGAATCATTCCCTTTCCATTGGTGTGCCTATCTTTGAATAAGACCAACTCTACAACAAGTTGTCCAAACTTTAAATGCGAATATCTCGCTTAAAACGCATCTAAAAGGCATAAAAGTCGGCACCTAATGGACAATTTTTGAACTCCAATATTTCTTGATCTAGACCACCTAGATGGCTGAAATTTCAGGATTGTGATCTAGGAATCATTCCCTTTCCATTGGTGTGCCTATCTTTGAATAAGACCAACTCTACAACAAGTTATCGGCAAAAATCCATGCCCAAACTTTAAATGCGAATACCTCGCTTAAAACGCATCTAAAAGGCATCAAAGTCGGCACCTAGTAGACAATTTTTGAACTCCAATATTTCTTGATCTATACCACCTAGATGGCTGAAATTTCAGGATTGTGATCTAGGAATCATTCCCTTTCCATTGGTGTGCCTATCTTTGAATAAGACCAACTCTACAACACGTTATGGGCAAAAATCCATGTTCGATCTTTAAATGCGAATATCTCGCATAAAACGCATCTAAAAGGCATAAAAGTCGGCACCTAATGCACAATTTTTGAACTCCAATATTTCTTGATCTAGACCACCTAGATGGCTGAAATTTCAGGATTGTGATCTAGGAATCATTCCCTTTCCATTGGTGTGCCTATCTTTGAATAAGAATAACTCTACAACAATTTATGGGCAAAAATCCATGTTCAAACTTTAAATGCGAATATCTCGCTTAAAACGCATCTAAAAGGCATAAAAGTCGGCACCTAGTCGACAATTTTTGAACTCCAATATTTCTTGATCTATACCACCTAGATGGCTGAAATTTCCGGATTGTGATCTAGGAATCATTCCCTTTCCATTGGTGTGCCTATCTTTGAATAAGACCAACTCTAAAACAAGTTATGGGCAAAAATCCATGTCCAAACTTTAAATGCGAATATCTCGCTTAAAAACGCATCTAAAAGGCATAAAAGTCGGCACCTATAGGATGATTTTTGAACTCCACTATTTCTTGATCTAGACCACCTAAATGGCTGAAATTTCAGGATTGTGATCTAGGAATCATTCCCTTTCCATTGGTGTGCCTATCTTTGAATAAGACCAACTCTAAAACAAGTTATGGGCAAAAATCCATGTCCAAACTTTAAATGCGAATATCTCGCTTAAAACGCATCTAAAAGGCATCAAAGTCGGCACCTCATGGACAATTTTTGAACTCCAATATTTCTTGATCTAGACCACCTAGATGGCTGAAATTTCAGGATTGTGATCTAGGAATCATTCCCTTTCCATTGGTGTGCCTATCTTTGAATAAGACCAACTCTACAACAAGTTATTTGCAAAAATCCATGTCCAAACTTTAAATGCGAATACCTCGCTTAAAACGCATCTAAAAGGCATAAAAGTCGGCACCTGATGGACAATTTTTGAACTCCAATATTTCTTGATCTAGACCACCTAGATGGCTGAAATTTCAGGATTGTGATCTAGGAATCATTCCCTTTCCATTGCTGTGCCTATCTTTGAATAAGACCAACTCTACAACACGTTATGGGCAAAAATCCATGTCCAAACTTCAAATGCGAATATCTCGCTTAAAACGCATCTAAAAGGCATCAAAGTCGGCACCTCATGGACAATTTTTGAACTCCAATATTTCTTGATCTAGGCCACCTAGATGGCTGAAATTTCAGGATTGTGATCTAGGAATCATTCCCTTTCCATTGGTGTGCCTATCTTTGAATAAGACCAACTCTACAACAAGTTATGGGCAAAAATCCATGTCCAAACTTTAAATGCGAATATCTCGCTTAAAACGCATCTAAAAGGCATAAAAGTCGGCACCTGATGGACAATTTTTGAACTCCAATATTTCTTGATCTAGACCACCTAGATGGCTGAAATTTCAGGATTGTGATCTAGGAATCATTCCCTTTCCATTGGTGTGCCTATCTTTGAATAAGACCAACTCTACAACAAGTTGTCCAAACTTTAAATGCGAATATCTCGCTTAAAACGCATCTAAAAGGCATAAAAGTCGGCACCTAATGGAAAATTTTTGAACTCCAATATTTCTTGATCTAGACCACCTCGATGGCTGAAATTTCAGGATTGTGATCTAGGAATCATTCCCTTTCCATTGGTGTGCCTATCTTTGAATAAGACCAACTCTACAACAAGTTGTCAAAACTTTAAATGCGAATATCTCGCTTAAAACGCATCTAAAAGGCATAAAAGTCGGCACCTAATGGACAATTTTTGAACTCCAATATTTCTTGATCTAGACCACCTAGATGGCTGAAATTTCAGGATTGTGATCTAGGAATCATTCCCTTTCCATTGGTGTGCCTATCTTTGAATAAGACCAACTCTACAACAAGTTATGGGCAAAAATCCATGCCCAAACTTTAAATGCGAATACCTCGCTTAAAACGCATCTAAAAGGCATCAAAGTCGGCACCTAGTAGACAATTTTTGAACTCCAATATTTCTTGATCTATACCACCTAGAATGGCTGCAATTTCCGGATTGTGATCTAGGAATCATTCCCTTTCCATTGGTGTGCCTATCTTTGAATAAGACCAACTCTACAACACGTTATGGGCAAAAATCCATGTTCGATCTTTAAATGCGAATATCTCGCATAAAACGCATCTAAAAGGCATAAAAGTCGGCACCTAATGGACAATTTTTGAACTCCAATATTTCTTGATCTAGACCACCTAGATGGCTGAAATTTCAGGATTGTGATCTAGGAATCATTCCCTTTCCATTGGTGTGCCTATCTTTGAATAAGAATAACTCTACAACAATTTATGGGCAAAAATCCATGTTCAAAACTTTAAATGTGAATATCTCGCTTAAAACGCATCTAAAAGGCATAAAAGTCGGCACCTAGTCGACAATTTTTGAACTCCAATATTTCTTGATCTATACCACCTAGATGGCTGAAATTTCCGGATTGTGATCTAGGAATCATTCCCTTTCCATTGGTGTGCCTATCTTTGAATAAGACCAACTCTACAACACGTTATGGGCAAAAATCCATGTCCAAACTTTAAATGCGAATATCTCGCTTAAAACGCATCTAAAAGGCATAAAAGTCGGCACCTATAGGACGATTTTTGAACTCCACTATTTCTTGATCTAGACCACCTAGATGGCTGAAATTTCAGGATTGTGATCTAGGAATCATTCCCTTTCCATTGGTGTGCCTATCTTTGAATAAGACCAACTCTAAAACAAGTTATGGGCAAAAATCCATGTCCAAACTTTAAATGCGAATATCTCGCTTAAAACGCATCTAAAAGGCATCAAAGTCGGCACCTCATGGACAATTTTTGAACTCCAATATTTCTTGATCTAGACCACCTAGATGGCTGAAATTTCAGGATTGTGATCTAGGAATCATTCCCTTTCCATTGGTGTGCCTATCTTTGAATAAGACCAACTCTACAACAAGTTATGGGCAAAAAATCCATGTCCAAACTTTAAATGCGAATATCTCGCTTAAAACGCATCTAAAAGGCATAAAAGTCGGCACCTGATGGACAATTTTTGAACTCCAATATTTCTTGATCTAGACCACCTAGATGGCTGAAATTTCAGGATTGTGATCTAGGAATCATTCCCTTTCCATTGGTGTGCCTATCTTTGAATAAGACTAACTCTACAACAAGTTATGGGCAAAAATCCATGTCCAAACTTTAAATGCGAATATCTCGCTTAAAACGCATCTAAAAGGTATCAAAGTCGGCACCTAATGGACAATTTTTGAACTCCAATATTTCTTGATCTAGACCACCTAGATGGCTGAAATTTCAGGATTGTGATCTAGGAATCATTCCCTTTCCATTGGTGTGCCTATCTTTGAATAAGACCAACTCTACAACAAGTTATGGGCAAAAATCCATGTCCAAACTTTAAATGCGAATATCTCGCTTAAAACGCATCTAAAAGGCATAAAAGATCGGCACCTGATGGACAATTTTTGAACTCCAATATTTCTTGATCTAGACCACCTAGATGGCTGAAATTTCAGGATTGTGATCTAGGAATCATTCCCTTTCCATTGGTGTGCCTATCTTTGAATAAGACCAACTCTACAACAAGTTGTCCAAACTTTAAATGCGAATATCTCGCTTAAAACGCATCTAAAAGGCATAAAAGTCGGCACCTAATGGACAATTTTTGAACTCCAATATTTCTTGATCTAGACCACCTAGATGGCTGAAATTTCAGGATTGTGATCTAGGAATCATTCCCTTTCCATTGGTGTGCCTATCTTTGAATAAGACCAACTCTACAACAAGTTATCGGCAAAAATCCATGCCCAAACTTTAAATGCGAATACCTCGCTTAAAACGCATCTAAAAGGCATCAAAGTCGGCACCTAGTAGACAATTTTTGAACTCCAATATTTCTTGATCTATACCACCTAGATGGCTGAAATTTCAGGATTGTGATCTAGGAATCATTCCCTTTCCATTGGTGTGCCTATCTTTGAATAAGACCAACTCTACAACACGTTATGGGCAAAAATCCATGTTCGATCTTTAAATGCGAATATCTCGCATAAAACGCATCTAAAAGGCATAAAAGTCGGCACCTAATGCACAATTTTTGAACTCCAATATTTCTTGATCTAGACCACCTAGATGGCTGAAATTTCAGGATTGTGATCTAGGAATCATTCCCTTTCCATTGGTGTGCCTATCTTTGAATAAGAATAACTCTACAACAATTTATGGGCAAAAAATCCATGTTCAAACTTTAAATGCGAATATCTCGCTTAAAACGCATCTAAAAGGCATAAAAGTCGGCACCTAGTCGACAATTTTTGAACTCCAATATTTCTTGATCTATACCACCTAGATGGCTGAAATTTCCGGATTGTGATCTAGGAATCATTCCCTTTCCATTGGTGTGCCTATCTTTGAATAAGACCAACTCTAAAACAAGTTATGGGCAAAAATCCATGTCCAAACTTTAAATGCGAATATCTCGCTTAAAACGCATCTAAAAGGCATAAAAGTCGGCACCTATAGGATGATTTTTGAACTCCACTATTTCTTGATCTAGACCACCTAAATGGCTGAAATTTCAGGATTGTGATCTAGGAATCATTCCCTTTCCATTGGTGTGCCTATCTTTGAATAAGACCAACTCTAAAACAAGTTATGGGCAAAAATCCATGTCCAAACTTTAAATGCGAATATCTCGCTTAAAACGCATCTAAAAGGCATCAAAGTCGGCACCTCATGGACAATTTTTGAACTCCAATATTTCTTGATCTAGACCACCTAGATGGCTGAAATTTCAGGATTGTGATCTAGGAATCATTCCCTTTCCATTGGTGTGCCTATCTTTGAATAAGACCAACTCTACAACAAGTTATTTGCAAAAATCCATGTCCAAACTTTAAATGCGAATATCTCGCTTAAAACGCATCTAAAAGGCATAAAAGTCGGCACCTGATGGACAATTTTTGAACTCCAATATTTCTTGATCTAGACCACCTAGATGGCTGAAATTTCAGGATTGTGATCTAGGAATCATTCCCTTTCCATTGCTGTGCCTATCTTTGAATAAGACCAACTCTACAACACGTTATGGGCAAAAATCCATGTCCAAACTTCAAATGCGAATATCTCGCTTAAAACGCATCTAAAAGGCATCAAAGTCGGCACCTCATGGACAATTTTTGAACTCCAATATTTCTTGATCTAGGCCACCTAGATGGCTGAAATTTCAGGATTGTGATCTAGGAATCATTCCCTTTCCATTGGTGTGCCTATCTTTGAATAAGACCAACTCTACAACAAGTTATGGGCAAAAATCCATGTCCAAACTTTAAATGCGAATATCTCGCTTAAAACGCATCTAAAAGGCATAAAAGTCGGCACCTGATGGACAATTTTTGAACTCCAATATTTCTTGATCTAGACCACCTAGATGGCTGAAATTTCAGGATTGTGATCTAGGAATCATTCCCTTTCCATTGGTGTGCCTATCTTTGAATAAGACCAACTCTACAACAAGTTGTCCAAACTTTAAATGCGAATATCTCGCTTAAAACGCATCTAAAAGGCATAAAAGTCGGCACCTAATGGACAATTTTTGAACTCCAATATTTCTTGATCTAGACCACCTAGATGGCTGAAATTTCAGGATTGTGATCTAGGAATCATTCCCTTTCCATTGGTGTGCCTATCTTTGAATAAGACCAACTCTACAACAAGTTATCGGCAAAAATCCATGCCCAAACTTTAAATGCGAATACCTCGCTTAAAACGCATCTAAAAGGCATCAAAGTCGGCACCTAGTAGACAATTTTTGAACTCCAATATTTCTTGATCTATACCACCTAGATGGCTGAAATTTCCTGATTGTGATCTAGGAATCATTCCCTTTCCATTGGTGTGCCTATCTTTGAATAAGACCAACTCTACAACACGTTATGGGCAAAAATCCATGTTCGATCTTTAAATGCGAATATCTCGCATAAAACGCATCTAAAAGGCATAAAAGTCGGCACCTAATGGACAATTTTTGAACTCCAATATTTCTTGATCTAGACCACCTAGATGGCTGAAATTTCAGGATTGTGATCTAGGAATCATTCCCTTTCCATTGGTGTGCCTATCTTTGAATAAGAATAACTCTACAACAATTTATGGGCAAAAATCCATGTTCAAACTTTAAATGCGAATATCTCGCTTAAAACGCATCTAAAAGGCATAAAAGTCGGCACCTAGTCGACAATTTTTGAACTCCAATATTTCTTGATCTATACCACCTAGATGGCTGAAATTTCCGGATTGTGATCTAGGAATCATTCCCTTTCCATTGGTGTGCCTATCTTTGAATAAGACCAACTCTACAACACGTTATGGGCAAAAATCCATGTCCAAACTTTAAATGCGAATATCTCGCTTAAAACGCATCTAAAAGGCATAAAAGTCGGCACCTATAGGACGATTTTTGAACTCCACTATTTCTTGATCTAGACCACCTAGATGGCTGAAATTTCAGGATTGTGATCTAGGAATCATTCCCTTTCCATTGGTGTGCCTATCTTTGAATAAGACCAACTCTACAACAAGTTATGGGCAAAAATCCATGTCCAAACTTTAAATGCGAATATCTCGCTTAAAACGCATCTAAAAGGTATCAAAGTCGGCACCTAATGGACAATTTTTGAACTCCAATATTTCTTGATCTAGACCACCTAGATGGCTGAAATTTCAGGATTGTGATCTAGGAATCATTCCCTTTCCATTGGTGTGCCTATCTTTGAATAAGACCAACTCTACAACAAGTTATGGGCAAAAATCCATGTCCAAACTTTAAATGCGAATATCTCGCTTAAAACGCATCTAAAAGGCATAAAAGTCGGCACCTGATGGACAATTTTTGAACTCCAATATTTCTTGATCTAGACCACCTAGATGGCTGAAATTTCAGGATTGTGATCTAGGAATCATTCCCTTTCCATTGGTGTGCCTATCTTTGAATAAGACCAACTCTACAACAAGTTGTCCAAACTTTAAATGCGAATATCTCGCTTAAAACGCATCTAAAAGGCATAAAAGTCGGCACCTAATGGACAATTTTTGAACTCCAATATTTCTTGATCTAGACCACCTAGATGGCTGAAATTTCAGGATTGTGATCTAGGAATCATTCCCTTTCCATTGGTGTGCCTATCTTTGAATAAGACCAACTCTACAACAAGTTATCGGCAAAAATCCATGCCCAAACTTTAAATGCGAATACCTCGCTTAAAACGCATCTAAAAGGCATCAAAGTCGGCACCTAGTAGACAATTTTTGAACTCCAATATTTCTTGATCTATACCACCTAGATGGCTGAAATTTCAGGATTGTGATCTAGGAATCATTCCCTTTCCATTGGTGTGCCTATCTTTGAATAAGACCAACTCTACAACACGTTATGGGCAAAAATCCATGTTCGATCTTTAAATGCGAATATCTCGCATAAAACGCATCTAAAAGGCATAAAAGTCGGCACCTAATGGACAATTTTTGAACTCCAATATTTCTTGATCTAGACCACCTAGATGGCTGAAATTTCAGGATTGTGATCTAGGAATCATTCCCTTTCCATTGGTGTGCCTATCTTTGAATAAGACCAACTCTACAGCAAGTTATGGGCAAAAATCCATGTCCAAACTTTAAATGCGAATATCTCGCTTAAAACGCATCTAAAAGGCATAAAAGTCGGCACCTAATGGACAATTTTTAAACTCCAATATTTCTTGATCTAGACCACCTAGATGGCTGAAATTTCAGGATTGTGATCTAGGAATCATTCCCTTTCCATTGGTGTGCCTATCTTTGAATAAGACCAACTCTAAAACAAGTTATGGGCAAAAATCCATGTCCAAACTTTAAATGCGAATATCTCGCTTAAAACGCATCTAAAAGGCATAAAAGTCGGCACCTATAGGACGATTTTTGAACTCCACTATTTCTTGATCTAGACCACCTAGATGGCTGAAATTTCAGGATTGTGATCTAGGAATCATTCCCTTTCCATTGGTGTGCCTATCTTTGAATAAGACCAACTCTAAAACAAGTTATGGGCAAAAATCCATGTCCAAACTTTAAATGCGAATATCTCGCTTAAAACGCATCTAAAAGGCATCAAAGTCGGCACCTCATGGACAATTTTTGAACTCCAATATTTCTTGATCTAGACCACCTAGATGGCTGAAATTTCAGGATTGTGATCTAGGAATCATTCCCTTTCCATTGGTGTGCCTATCTTTGAATAAGACCAACTCTACAACAAGTTATGGGCAAAAATCCATGTCCAAACTTTAAATGCGAATATCTCGCTTAAAACGCATCTAAAAGGCATAAAAGTCGGCACCTGATGGACAATTTTTGAACTCCAATATTTCTTGATCTAGACCACCTAGATGGCTGAAATTTCAGGATTGTGATCTAGGAATCATTCCCTTTCCATTGGTGTGCCTATCTTTGAATAAGACCAACTCTACAACACGTTATGGGCAAAAATCCATGTCCAAACTTCAAATGCGAATATCTCGCTTAAAACGCATCTAAAAGGCATAAAAGTCGGCACCTAATGTTCACTTTTTGAACTCCAATATTTCTTGATCTAGACCACCTAGATGGCTGAAATATCGGGATTGTGATCTAGGAATCATTCATTTTCCATTGGTGTGCCTATCTTTGAATAAAACCAACTCTACAACAAGTTATGGGCAAAAATCCATGGCCAAACTTTAAATGCGAATATCTCGCTTAAAACGCATCTAAAAGGTATCGAAGTCGGCACCTAATAGACAATTTTTGAACTCCAATATTTCTTGATCTAGACCACCTAGATGGCTGAAATTTCAGGATTGTGATCTAGGAATCATTCCCTTTCCATTGGTGTGCCTATCTTTGAATAAGACCAACTCTACAACAAGTTATGGGCAAAAATCCATGTTCGAACTTTAAATGCGAATATCTCGCTTAAAACGCATCTAAAAGGCATAAAAGTCGGCACCTGATGAACAATTTTTGAACTCCAATATTTCTTGATCTAGACCACCTAGATGGCTGAAATTTCAGGATTGTGATCTAGGAATTATTCCCTTCCCATTGGTGTGCCTATCTTTGAATAAGACCAACTCTACAACAAGTTATGGGCAAAAATCCATGTTCGAACTTTAAATGCGAATATCTCGCTTAAAACGCATCTAAAAGGTATCAAAGTCGGCACCTAATGGACAATTTTTGAACTCCAATATTTCTTGATCTAGACCACCTAGTTGGCTGAAATTTCAGGATTGTGATCTAGGAATCATTCCCTTTCCATTGGTGTGCCTATCTTTGAATTAGACCAACTCTACAACAAGTTATGGGCAAACTTTAAATGCGAATATCTCGCTTAAAACGCATCTAAAAGGCATAAAAGTCGGCACCTAGTCAACAATTTTTGAACTCCAATATTTCTTGATCTAGACCACCTAGATGGCTGAAATTTCAGGATTGTGATCTAGGAATCATTCCCTTTCCATTGGTGTGCCTATCTTTGAATAAGACCAACTCTACAACAAGTTATGGGCAAAAATCCATGTTCGAACTTTAAATGCGAATATCTCGCTTAAAACGCATCTAAAAGGCATAAAAGTCGGCACCTGATGAACAATTTTTGAACTCCAATATTTCTTGATCTAGACCACCTAGATGGCTGAAATTTCAGGATTGTGATCTAGGAATCATTCCCTTTCCATTGGTGTGCCTATCTTTGAATTAGACCAACTCTACAACAAGTTATGGGCAAACTTTAAATGCGAATATCTCGCTTAAAATGCATCTAAAAGGTATCAAAGTCGGCACCTAATGGACAATTTTTGAACTCCAATATTTCTTGATCCAGGTAACCTAGATGGCTGAAATTTCAGGATTGTGATCTAGGAATCATTCCCTTTCCATTGGTGTGCCTATCTTTGAATAAGACCAACTCTACAACAAGTTATGGGCAAAAATCCATGTTCGAACTTTAAATGCGAATATCTCGCTTAAAACGCATCTAAAAGGCATAAAAGTCGGCACCTGATGAACAATTTTTGAACTCCAATATTTCTTGATCTAGACCACCTAGATGGCTGAAATTTCAGGATTGTGATCTAGGAATTATTCCCTTCCCATTGGTGTGCCTATCTTTGAATAAGACCAACTCTACAACAAGTTATGGGCAAAAATCCATGTTCGAACTTTAAATGCGAATATCTCGCTTAAAACGCATCTAAAAGGTATCAAAGTCGGCACCTAATGGACAATTTTTGAACTCCAATATTTCTTGATCTAGACCACCTAGATGGCTGAAATTTCAGGATTGTGATCTAGGAATCATTCCCTTTCCATTGGTGTGCCTATCTTTGAATTAGACCAACTCTACAACAAGTTATGGGCAAACTTTAAATGCGAATATCTCGCTTAAAACGCATCTAAAAGGCATAAAAGTCGGCACCTAGTCAACAATTTTTGAACTCCAATATTTCTTGATCTAGACCACCTAGATGGCTGAAATTTCAGGATTGTGATCTAGGAATCATTCCCTTTCCATTGGTGTGCCTATCTTTGAATAAGACCAACTCTACAACAAGTTATGGGCAAAAATCCATGTCCAAACTTTAAATGCGAATATCTCGCTTAAAACGCATCTAAAAGGTATCAAAGTCGGCACCTAATGGACAATTTTTGAACTCCAATATTTCTTGATCCAGGTAACCTAGATGGCTGAAATTTCAGGATTGTGATCTAGGAATCATTCCCTTTCCATTGGTGTGCCTATCTTTGAATAAGACCAACTCTACAACAAGTTATGGGCAAAAATCCATGTCCAAACTTTAAATGCGAATATCTCGCTTAAAACGCATCTAAAAGGCATAAAAATCGGCACCTAATGGACAATTTTTGAACTCCAATATTTCTTGATCTAGACCACCTAGATGGCTGAAATTTCAGGATTGTGATCTAGGAATCATTCCCTTTCCATTGGTGTGCCTATCTTTGAATAAGACCAACTCTACAACAAGTTATGGGCAAAAATTCATGTCCAAACTTTTAATGCGAATATCTCGCTTAAAACGCATCTAAAAGGCATAAAAGTCGGCACCTAGTGGACAATTTTTGAACTCCAATATTTCTTGATCTAGACCACCCAGATGGCTGAAATTTCAGGATTGTGATCTAGGAATCATTCCCTTTCCATTGGTGTGCCTATCTTTGAATAAGACCAACTCTACAACAAGTTATGGGCAAAAATCCATGTTCAAACTTTAAATGCGAATATCTTGCTTAATACGCATCTAAAAGGCATAAAAGTCGGCACCTATAGGACGATTTTTGAACTCCACTATTTCTTGATCTAGACCACCTAGATGGCTGAAATTTCAGGATTGTGATCTAGGAATCATTCCCTTTCCATTGGTGTGCCTATCTTTGAATAAGACCAACTCTACAACAAGTTGTCCAAACTTTAAATGCGAATATCTCGCTTAAAACGCATCTAAAAGGCATAAAAGTCGGCACCTAATGGACAATTTTTGAACTCCAATATTTCTTGATCTAGACCACCTAGATGGCTGAAATTTCAGGATTGTGATCTAGGAATCATTCCCTTTCCATTGGTGTGCCTATCTTTGAATAAGACCAACTCTACAACAAGTTATCGGCAAAAATCCATGCCCAAACTTTAAATGCGAATACCTCGCTTAAAACGCATCTAAAAGGCATCAAAGTCGGCACCTAGTAGACAATTTTTGAACTCCAATATTTCTTGATCTATACCACCTAGATGGCTGAAATTTCCGGATTGTGATCTAGGAATCATTCCCTTTCCATTGGTGTGCCTATCTTTGAATAAGACCAACTCTACAACACGTTATGGGCAAAAATCCATGTTCGATCTTTAAATGCGAATATCTCGCATAAAACGCATCTAAAAGGCATAAAAGTCGGCACCTAATGGACAATTTTTGAACTCCAATATTTCTTGATCTAGACCACCTAGATGGCTGAAATTTCAGGATTGTGATCTAGGAATCATTCCCTTTCCATTGGTGTGCCTATCTTTGAATAAGAATAACTCTACAACAATTTATGGGCAAAAATCCATGTTCAAACTTTAAATGCGAATATCTCGCTTAAAACGCATCTAAAAGGCATAAAAGTCGGCACCTAGTCGACAATTTTTGAACTCCAATATTTCTTGATCTATACCACCTAGATGGCTGAAATTTCCGGATTGTGATCTAGGAATCATTCCCTTTCCATTGGTGTGCCTATCTTTGAATAAGACCAACTCTACAACACGTTATGGGCAAAAATCCATGTCCAAACTTTAAATGCGAATATCTCGCTTAAAACGCATCTAAAAGGCATAAAAGTCGGCACCTATAGGACGATTTTTGAACTCCACTATTTCTTGATCTAGACCACCTAGATAGCTGAAATTTCAGGATTGTGATCTAGGAATCATTCCCTTTCCATTGGTGTGCCTATCTTTGAATAAGACCAACTCTAAAACAAGTTATGGGCAAAAATCCATGTCCAAACTTTAAATGCGAATATCTCGCTTAAAACGCATCTAAAAGGCATCAAAGTCGGCACCTCATGGACAATTTTTGAACTCCAATATTTCTTGATCTAGACCACCTAGATGGCTGAAATTTCAGGATTGTGATCTAGGAATCATTCCCTTTCCATTGGTGTGCCTATCTTTGAATAAGACCAACTCTACAACAAGTTATGGGCAAAAATCCATGTCCAAACTTTAAATGCGAATATCTCGCTTAAAACGCATCTAAAAGGCATAAAAGTCGGCACCTGATGGACAATTTTTGAACTCCAATATTTCTTGATCTAGACCACCTAGATGGCTGAAATTTCAGGATTGTGATCTAGGAATCATTCCCTTTCCATTGGTGTGCCTATCTTTGAATAAGACCAACTCTACAACACGTTATGGGCAAAAATCCATGTCCAAACTTCAAATGCGAATATCTCGCTTAAAACGCATCTAAAAGGCATAAAAGTCGGCACCTAATGTTCACTTTTTGAACTCCAATATTTCTTGATCTAGACCACCTAGATGGCTGAAATATCGGGATTGTGATCTAGGAATCATTCATTTTCCATTGGTGTGCCTATCTT
This sequence comes from Eupeodes corollae, assembly GCF_945859685.1. Lineage (NCBI taxonomy): Eukaryota > Metazoa > Arthropoda > Insecta > Diptera > Syrphidae > Eupeodes > Eupeodes corollae. The sequence continues at coordinate 142,247,561 of NC_079147.1, read as the reverse complement.
TGAATAAAACCAACTCTACAACAAGTTATGGGCAAAAATCCATGTCCAAACTTTAAATGCGAATATCTCGCTTAAAACGCATCTAAAAGGTATCGAAGTCGGCACCTAATAGACAATTTTTGAACTCCAATATTTCTTGATCTAGACCACCTAGATGGCTGAAATTTCAGGATTGTGATCTAGGAATCATTCCCTTTCCATTGGTGTGCCTATCTTTGAATAAGACCAACTCTACAACAAGTTATGGGCAAAAATCCATGTTCGAACTTTAAATGCGAATATCTCGCTTAAAACGCATCTAAAAGGTATCAAAGTCGGCACCTAATGGACAATTTTTGAACTCCAATATTTCTTGATATAGACCACCTAGATGGCTGAAATTTCAGGATTGTGATCTAGGAATCATTTCCTTTCCATTGGTGTGACTATCTTTGAATAAGACCAACTCTACAATAAGTTATGGGCAAAAATGCATGTCCAAACTTTAAATGCGAATATCTCGCTTAAAACGCATCTAAAAGGCATCAAAGTCGGCACCTCATGGACAATTTTTGAACTCCAATATTTCTTGATCTAGACCACCTAGATGGCTGAAATTTCAGGATTGTGATCTAGGAATCATTCCCTTTCCATTGGTGTGCCTATCTTTGAATTAGACCAACTCTACAACAAGTTATGGGCAAAAATCCATGTTCAAACTTTAAATGCGAATATCTCGCTTAAAACGCATCTAAAAGGCATAAAAGTCGGCACCTAGTCGACAATTTTTGAACTCCAATATTTCTTGATCTAGACCACCTAGATGGCTGAAATTTCAGGATTGTGATCTAGGAATCATTCCCTTTCCATTGGTGTGCCTATCTTTGAATAAGACCAACTCTACAACAAGTTATGGGCAAAAATCCATGTCCAAACTTTAAATGCGAATATCTCGCTTAAAACGCATCTAAAAGGTATCAAAGTCGGCACCTAATGGACAATTTTTGAACTCCAATATTTCTTGATCCAGGTAACCTAGATGGCTGAAATTTCAGGATTGTGATCTAGGAATCATTCCCTTTCCATTGGTGTGCCTATCTTTGAATAAGACCAACTCTACAACAAGTTATGGGCAAAAATCCATGTCCAAACTTTAAATGCGAATATCTCGCTTAAAACGCATCTAAAAGGCATAAAAATCGGCACCTAATGGACAATTTTTGAACTCCAATATTTCTTGATCTAGACCACCTAGATGGCTGAAATTTCAGGATTGTGATCTAGGAATCATTCCCTTTCCATTGGTGTGCCTATCTTTGAATAAGACCAACTCTACAACAAGTTATGGGCAAAAATTCATGTCCAAACTTTAAATGCGAATATCTCGCTTAAAACGCATCTAAAAGGCATAAAAGTCGGCACCTAGTGGACAATTTTTGAACTCCAATATTTCTTGATCTAGACCACCCAGATGGCTGAAATTTCAGGATTGTGATCTAGGAATCATTCCCTTTCCATTGGTGTGCCTATCTTTGAATAAGACCAACTCTACAACAAGTTATGGGCAAAAATCCATGTTCAAACTTTAAATGCGAATATCTTGCTTAATACGCATCTAAAAGGCATAAAAGTCGGCACCTATAGGACGATTTTTGAACTCCACTATTTCTTGATCTAGACCACCTAGATGGCTGAAATTTCAGGATTGTGATCTAGGAATCATTCCCTTTCCATTGGTGTGCCTATCTTTGAATAAGACCAACTCTACAACAAGTTATGGGCAAAAATCCATGTTCAAACTTTAAATGCGAATATCTTGCTTAATACGCATCTAAAAGGCATAAAAGTCGGCACCTATAGGACGATTTTTGAACTCCACTATTTCTTGATCTAGACCACCTAGATGGCTGAAATTTCAGGATTGTGATCTAGGAATCATTCCCTTTCCATTGGTGTGCCTATCTTTGAATAAGACCAACTCTACAACACGTTATGGGCAAAAATCCATGTCCAAACTTTAAATGCGAATATCTCGCTTAAAACTCTACAAGTTATGGGCAAAAATCCATGTTCGAACTTTAAATGCGAATATCTCGCTTAAAACGCATCTAAAAGGTATCAAAGTCGGCACCTAATGGACAATTTTTGAACTCCAATATTTCTTGATCTAGACCACCTAGATGGCTGAAATTTCAGGATTGTGATCTAGGAATCATTCCCTTTCCATTGGTGTGCCTATCTTTGAATAAGACCAACTCTACAACAAGTTATGGGCAAAAATCCATGTCCAAACTTTAAATGCGAATATCTCGCTTAAAACGCATCTAAAAGGCATAAAAATCGGCACCTAATGGACAATTTTTGAACTCCAATATTTCTTGATCTAGACCACCTAGATGGCTGAAATTCCAGGATTGTGATCTAGGAATCATTCCCTTTCCATTGGTGTGCCTATCTTTGAATTAGACCAACTCTACAACAAGTTATGGGCAAAAATCCATGTTCAAACTTTAAATGCGAATATCTCGCTTAAAACGCATCTAAAAGGCATAAAAGTCGGCACCTAGTCGACAATTTTTGAACTCCAATATTTCTTGATCTAGACCACCTAGATGGCTGAAATTTCAGGATTGTGATCTAGGAATCATTCCCTTTCCATTGGTGTGCCTATCTTTGAATAAGACCAACTCTACAACAAGTTATGGGCAAAAATCCATGTCCAAACTTTAAATGCGAATATCTCGCTTAAAACGCATCTAAAAGGTATCAAAGTCGGCACCTAATGGACAATTTTTGAACTCCAATATTTCTTGATCCAGGTAACCTAGATGGCTGAAATTTCAGGATTGTGATCTAGGAATCATTCCCTTTCCATTGGTGTGCCTATCTTTGAATAAGACCAACTCTACAACAAGTTATGGGCAAAAATCCATGTCCAAACTTTAAATGCGAATATCTCGCTTAAAAACGCATCTAAAAGGCATAAAAATCGGCACCTAATGGACAATTTTTGAACTCCAATATTTCTTGATCTAGACCACCTAGATGGCTGAAATTTCAGGATTGTGATCTAGGAATCATTCCCTTTCCATTGGTGTGCCTATCTTTGAATAAGACCAACTCTACAACAAGTTATGGGCAAAAATTCATGTCCAAACTTTAAATGCGAATATCTCGCTTAAAACGCATCTAAAAGGCATAAAAGTCGGCACCTAGTGGACAATTTTTGAACTCCAATATTTCTTGATCTAGACCACCCAGATGGCTGAAATTTCAGGATTGTGATCTAGGAATCATTCCCTTTCCATTGGTGTGCCTATCTTTGAATAAGACCAACTCTACAACAAGTTATGGGCAAAAATCCATGTTCAAACTTTAAATGCGAATATCTTGCTTAATACGCATCTAAAAGGCATAAAAGTCGGCACCTATAGGACGATTTTTGAACTCCACTATTTCTTGATCTAGACCACCTAGATGGCTGAAATTTCAGGATTGTGATCTAGGAATCATTCCCTTTCCATTGGTGTGCCTATCTTTGAATAAGACCAACTCTACAACAAGTTATGGGCAAAAATCCATGTTCAAACTTTAAATGCGAATATCTTGCTTAATACGCATCTAAAAGGCATAAAAGTCGGCACCTATAGGACGATTTTTGAACTCCACTATTTCTTGATCTAGACCACCTAGATGGCTGAAATTTCAGGATTGTGATCTAGGAATCATTCCCTTTCCATTGGTGTGCCTATCTTTGAATAAGACCAACTCTACAACACGTTATGGGCAAAAATCCATGTCCAAACTTTAAATGCGAATATCTCGCTTAAAACTCTACAAGTTATGGGCAAAAATCCATGTTCGAACTTTAAATGCGAATATCTCGCTTAAAACGCATCTAAAAGGTATCAAAGTCGGCACCTAATGGACAATTTTTGAACTCCAATATTTCTTGATCTAGACCACCTAGATGGCTGAAATTTCAGGATTGTGATCTAGGAATCATTCCCTTTCCATTGGTGTGCCTATCTTTGAATAAGACCAACTCTACAACAAGTTATGGGCAAAAATCCATGTCCAAACTTTAAATGCGAATATCTCGCTTAAAACGCATCTAAAAGGCATAAAAATCGGCACCTAATGGACAATTTTTGAACTCCAATATTTCTTGATCTAGACCACCTAGATGGCTGAAATTTCAGGATTGTGATCTAGGAATCATTCCCTTTCCATTGGTGTGCCTATCTTTGAATAAGACCAACTCTACAACAAGTTATGGGCAAAAATTCATGTCCAAACTTTAAATGCGAATATCTCGCTTAAAACGCATCTAAAAGGCATAAAAGTCGGCACCTAGTGGACAATTTTTGAACTCCAATATTTCTTGATCTAGACCACCTAGATGGCTGAAATTTCAGGATTGTGATCTAGGAATCATTCCCTTTCCATTGGTGTGCCTATCTTTGAATAAGACCAACTCTAAAACACGTTATGGGCAAAAATCCATGTCCAAACTTTAAATGCGAATATCTCGCTTAAAACTCTACAAGTTATGGGCAAAAAATCCATGTTCGAACTTTAAATGCGAATATCTCGCTTAAAACGCATCTAAAAGGTATCAAAGTCGGCACCTAATGGACAATTTTTGAACTCCAATATTTCTTGATCTAGACCACCTAGATGGCTGAAATTTCAGGATTGTGATCTAGGAATCATTCCCTTTCCATTGGTGTGCCTATCTTTGAATAAGACCAACTCTACAACAAGTTATGGGCAAAAATCCATGTCCAAACTTTAAATGCGAATATCTCGCTTAAAACGCATCTAAAAGGCATAAAAATCGGCACCTAATGGACAATTTTTGAACTCCAATATTTCTTGATCTAGACCACCTAGATGGCTGAAATTTCAGGATTGTGATCTAGGAATCATTCCCTTTCCATTGGTGTGCCTATCTTTGAATAAGACCAACTCTACAACAAGTTATGGGCAAAAATTCATGTCCAAACTTTAAATGCGAATATCTCGCTTAAAACGCATCTAAAAGGCATAAAAGTCGGCACCTAGTGGACAATTTTTGAACTCCAATATTTCTTGATCTAGACCACCTAAATGGCTGAAATTTCAGGATTGTGATCTAGGAATCATTCCCTTTCTATTGGTGTGCCTATCTTTGAATAAGACCAACTCTACAACAAGTTATGGGCAAAAATCCATGTTCAAACTTTAAATGCGAATATCTTGCTTAATACGCATCTAAAAGGCATAAAAGTCGGCACCTATAGGACGATTTTTGAACTCCACTATTTCTTGATCTAGACCACCTAGATGGCTGAAATTTCAGGATTGTGATCTAGGAATCATTCCCTTTCCATTGGTGTGCCTATCTTTGAATAAGACCAACTCTACAACAAGTTATGGGCAAAAATCCATGTTCAAACTTTAAATGCGAATATCTCGCTTAATACGCATCTAATAGGCATAAAAGTCGGCACCTAATGGACAATTTTTGAACTCCAATATTTCTTGATCTAGACCACCTAGATGGCTGAAATTTCAGGATTGTGATCTAGGAATCATTCCCTTTCCATTGGTGTGCCTATCTTTGAATAAGACCAACTCTACAACAAGTTATGGGCAAAAATCCATGTTCAAACTTTAAATGCGAATATCTCGCTTAATACGCATCTAAGAGGCATAAAAGTCGGCACCTAGTGGACAATTTTTGAACTCCAATATTTTTTGATCTAGACCACCTAGATGGCTGAAATTTCAGGATTGTGATCTAGGAATCATTCCCTTTCCATTGGTGTGCCTATCTTTGAATAAGACCAACTCTACAACAAGTTATGGACAAAAATCCATGTTCAAACTTTAAATGCGAATATCTCGCATAATACGCATCTAAAAGGCATAAAAGTCGGCACCTAGTGGACAATTTTTGAACTCCAATATTTCTTGGTCTAGGCCACCTAGATGGCTGAAATTTCAGGATTGCCTGAAATTGCAGCCCTCTAGGTGGTCTAGATCAAGAAATAATGGAGATCAAAAATTGCCGACTTTTGACCCTCTGGTACGCATATTAAGCGAGATATTCCCATTTTACGTTTTGAACATTGATTTTTGCCCATAACTTGTTGTAAAATGGGTCTTATTCAAAGATAGGCACATTAATGGAATGGGAATAATTCCTAGATCACAATAATGAAATTTCAGCCCTCTAGGTGGCCAAGATCGAGAAATAATGGAGTTCAAAAATTGCCGACTTTTGATACCGTAGGACGCATATTAAGCGAGATATTCGCATTTAAAGTTTGAACTTGAATTTTTGCCCATAACTTGTTGTAAAATTGGTCCTATTCAAAGATGGGTACAGCAATGGAAAGGGAATGATTCCTAGATCCCAGTACTAAAATTTCAGCCCTCTAGGTGGTCTAGATCGAGAAATAATGGTGTTCAAAAATTGCCGACTTTTGATACCGTAGGACGCATATTATGCGACATATTCGAATTTAAAGTTTGAACTTGAATTTTTGCCCATAACTTGTCGTAAAATTGGTCTTATTTAAAGATGGGTAGAGCAATGGCAAGGGAATTATTCCTCGATCACAATCCTGAAATTGCAGCCCTCTAGGTGGTCTTGATCAAGAAATAATGGAGATCGAAAACTGCCGACTTTAGACCCTCTGGGACGCATATTAAGCGAGATATTCGCATTTTACGTTTGAACATTGATTTTTGCCCATAACTTGTTGTAAAATGGGTCTTATTCAAAGATAGGCATATTAATATGGAAAGGGAATAATTCCTAGATCACAATCCTAAAATTTCAGCCCTCTAGGTGGTCTAGATCGAGACATAATGGAGATCAAAAATTGCCAACTTTTGACCCTCTGGGAAGCATATTAAGCGAGATATTCGCATTTTAAGTTTGAACATGCATTTTTGCCCACAACTTGTTGCAAAATTGGTCTTATTCAAACATAGGCACATTAATGGAAAGGGAATAATTCCTAGATCACAATCCTAAAATTTTAGCCCTCTAGGTGGTCTAGATCGAGACATAATGGAGATCAAAAATTGCACGACTTTTGAACCTTTGGGACGCATATCAAGTGAGATATTCGCATTTTAAGTTTGAACATGCATTTTTGCCCATAACTTGTTGTAAAATTGGTCTTATTCAAACATAGGCACAGCAATGGACTGGGAATAATTCCTAGATCACAATAATGAAATTTCAGCCCTCTAGGTGGCCTAGATCGAGAAATAATGGAGTTCAAAAATTGCCGACTTTTGATACCGTAGGACGCATATTAAGCGAGATATTCGCATTTAAAGTTTGAACTTGAATTTTTGCCCATAACTTGTTGTAAAATTGGTCCTATTCAAAGATGGGTACAGCAATGGAAAGGGAATGATTCCTAGATCCCAGTACTAAAATTTCAGCCCTCTAGGTGGTCTAGATCGAGAAATAATGGTGTTAAAAAATTGCCGACTTTTGATACCGTAGGACGCATATTATGCGACATATTCGAATTTAAAGTTTGAACTTGAATTTTTGCCCATAACTTGTTGTAAAATGGGTCTTATTCAAAGATAGGCACATTAATGGAATGGGAATAATTCCTAGATCACAATAATGAAATTTCAGCCCTCTAGGTGGCCAAGATCAAGAAATAATGGAGTTCAAAAATTGCCGACTTTTGATACCGTAGGACGCATATTAAGCGAGATATTCGCATTTAAAGTTTTAACTTGAATTTTTGCCCATAACTTGTTGTAAAATTGGTCCTATTCAAAGATGGGTACAGCAATGGAAAGGGAATGATTCCTAGATCCCAGTACTAAAATTTCAGCCCTCTAGGTGGTCTAGATCGAGAAATAATGGTGTTCAAAAATTGCCGACTTTTGATACCGTAGGACGCATATTATGCGACATATTCGAATTTAAAGTTTGAACTTGAATTTTTGCCCACAACTTGTTGTAAAATGGGTCTTATTCAAAGATAGGCACATTAATGAAAAGGGAATAATTCCTAGATCACAATCCTAAAATTTCAGCCCTCTAGGTGGTCTAGATCGAGACATAATGGGGATCAAAAATTGCCGACTTTTGACCCTCTGGGAAGCATATTAAGCGAGATATTCGCATTTTAAGTTTGAACATGCATTTTTGCCCATAACTTGTTGTAAAATCGGTCTTTTTCAAAGATAGGCACAGCAATGGAAAGGGAATGATTCCTAGATCACAATTCTCAAACTTCAGCCCTCTAGGTGGTCTAGATCGAGAAATAATGGAAATCAAAAATTGCGGACTTTGGACCCTCTGGGACGCATATTAAGCGAGATATTCGCATTTTAAGTTTGAACATGCATTTTTGCCCATAACTTGTTGTAAATTCGGTCTTTTCAAAGATAGGCACAGCAATGGAAAGGGAATGATTCCTAGATCACAATTCACAAACTTCAGCCCTCTAGATGGTCCATGAATTAAAAACAAATAATCCAGAAGTCACCAACTGACTTATATGCATATTTTATTTTGTAAATGTCTTGGCTAACTAATTTTATTTTGTAAGTGTCTTAGGGTAACTAATTTTATTTAAAAGTGTAAAATAGCAAGTTTTTTTGTATGAACTATTTCTTAGAAACGCCAAGGTGCATATATTTTTGTTATAACTTCACCACATTAATAATTATTTACCTAACTTTGTTTATTACATATAATTTCTGTTTGACTAACTGCATATTTGACTAAAGAAATGTTTAGAAAATGCTTAACGAGGAAGGTCATAGCACCTAGTTGCATGTCAAGGAACTTTTCAGAGTAAATTTGTCAAAAAGTAAGGATATTTTTGTGAGAGGTTACGATATAATTATTATGTATCAATTAAAAGGCCTTAAATATTTCTTTAAAATAAAATAAACAAAATGTATTTGTCATCACTGAGTTTTATGAAATATTGGTTAAAAGGTTAGTTAAAAACACTTGATTTCCAAGAAGTCAATGCTAAATATTTAAGTATATTTTATTGTTAAAAAAATAATATTGCTTTTATTTGAAAAATTTCATTTGATAGCAAAGTTATTTTCCTACGCTCATTATATCGCAACAGATAAGCAGTTTGAACAAAAAAAAAGTACAATTTGTAGGAAACGGTCTCATTGTCTTACTACCAACCGCTTATTTACAATTCCATTAAGTAAATAAAACCAAAATACAAAATTTTCAAAACTTATTAACAAATTTGTTTTTATAAAAAAAAGAGATTTTATTTCTTATAAGACACGAATATAGAATCTCATATAATCCAATGGCATAAAAAAAGAAAGTTAAAAAAAAGGAAGATAAAAGTACCTAAAAAGGAAAGACCTAGGGAAATTAAAGAAATAAAGTGTAATTTAAGAAAACTAAAGGTTGTTAAATAATATTAGAAAATAGTGCTGAAAAGGATGTAATTTAAACAAAAAAAATTAAGAAAATAGTAATAGAGGATAAAAAAAAGGTAAAACTACTTGTTCGTTCACTTATTCTGAAAAAGAAAATTAAAAAAAAAAAGAAATTACAAGAGGAATAAGTATAGAAAATTAGATTTAGGATTAAGAAAAGGATAAACGAATTAGAAAGATTTCAATGAGTAATATTTTTTTGATAATCAGAAGAATGTTTAAGTTCAACTTGATCAGCCTAATATTAAATAATACAAATAGAAAAGAATAGGTAGAAAGTAAGTGGAAAGCAGTGTAAGGAAATGGTATTTAAGATCATATAGAGTTATATCATAGGTAACATCCCATCCATGGCAATAACAAAACATTTTTTTTTATAAGTCAATTTATTTTTCTTCTTGATATCCTTCAATGTACGAGTTACTTGATTTAATTCAATCGACGTATAGCTAATCACCAGATCAGAATGCTTTGCACAACATTCTGGATCAATGGTAAGTCAATTTTTTATTCACCCATAGTATTATTGATATAAAGTATATAAATTAGACTTATGAAATCTGCAAAAAAAAAAAGAAATGAAATAAAGTAGATACGGATTTGTTCGGTTAATTTTGGTGATATCTTGAATGGAAATAATTGACAGGGTCTATACAAAAAAAAAAGAAGCAAATAATTTTCAATATATTTGTATGGTGTGAGATTTGGAAAAATAATTTTTTTTTTTGTTTTAATAGTTTTAAGAAAAACTTACAAAAATAATCAAGTGAAATAAAATTGTTAATTCATGAAGAATTTAAATGAAAGCTAATCATTTTTTTATGGATTCGTGGTCTTTTAATTGAAGTGAATATTATTTTTTTTGTTTGCATTTCTAGTTTAATCGTCCAAAATAAGTTTTCGAGCATATGTGGTCATGTCAAAAGTTATTATTCGATAAACAAAACAAAAATTAGTAGGTATGGAGTTTTAAAAGAAAATTAGGGAAGTGGGTGAACAGAAAGTGAAAGTAGAATGAAGTCTCTGAGAGTACCGTAAGGGAGAGTCAATGACTTTCCCTTTTCAATAAAGGGTTGTTACAACGATCAGTGGAGCGCGTAATGGCATAGGAGTATTTCATAGGTTTGTATCTTCGAAATACTTAGGGTGGGTTATGATAAGCTCCGAGGACATGAATATCTATGTCTTCCTCTAAGAAGATGTCGTACAAAAAGAGGAAGTTTTAAAATATCGGTCGTTATAATTCGGGTCCCTCTTCTTTAAAAGATGGCAAATTTTACAATCAATTACCAACTCAGATTTACGCTTGAAGAAAGTAACTCGTCCCTTAGCGAGTAACAAGATCTCCCTCCCCCATCGACGAGCTATGCATGGCAACCAGCAAGCTTTAGGTTACCAGAGCTTTGGGACACCACTAACGACTCCTGCCTGGACGGGCCGATGGGTCTGTTGTTGACATCGGTACTAAAGGTGGGAAAAGTCGTTAGTGGAAAAACTTTTAGATGAAAGAGAGCACGTTCAAATTTAGTTTTTTTTTTTTTTTTTTGGATCGGTCATGATCTCGAACCGAGCAAAAGTCGGTCTTGCAAGTTCCTTTTTGGTTTTCAGAACCGAGTATATTACTGTTCTCTTTTCTTTCGTTAGTGAATGGGTGTGTGTATGTAAATACGCATACAAAAATATTAGGCCAGTTTAAAAAAAAAAAAGTCTTTACCGTTACAAATTCTCGTTTTGTTTAAATAAACTTCAAACCCAAATATCTCACCACCGACTATGTTGGTAATATTTGACAAACATAACGTGCCTTTCATTTGATACCCTTTTCATTAATGAACGTACTGATTTAACACTCCATACAAAAATAGGCAACTTCCTCTTTTAGTTCATAAATCAGTAGGTACATTGGCTCCTAGCAAAATGATGCACTCAATTTCTTTGCTGAAAAACTTAAATAACAAGAGAACCGCTTGAAAATGAAAAGAAAACTATACGTTATATTATTTATTAGGTTTATTCCAATGATGGTTTTAACGAAAAATAAAGAATAATGATAATTATTTTGTTTAGAAATAATGTCTCAGCTAAAATGATGCAATCAGTTTTAACGGGAAAATGTGTACCGTATTGACTTTGTTGTATAACAATCCTTATCAATTTCATTCGTGTTTCAATCGCATTATTAAATATTTTGAATTTGTGTTTTCGAAATGGGACGCCATACGAGTATTGAAACCCGCGAACTAATAATTAAACAATTGAAAGATGTAAAAAGCCAACAAAAAATTTCATAAGTGGTAAAAATTAGTTCTTCCACAGTGCAACATATAATTGAACGTTATATCCATGAAAATCGAGTTTTCCGATAGTGATTGCCGATGGATTGTAAGAAAAGTGAAGGAAGATCCTACCTTAAGTGCAAAAAAATTAGCCCAAGAAGGAGACAAAATATTTCCATAAAAAGTGAGGCGCTGAGACAATACGCCGGATCTTAAGATATGCCGATTTTAATGGAAGGAGTGCCTGAAAAAAGCCCTTCATCAGCAGTAAAAACAAAATAGAAAGAATCAAATTTGCTCGTGAGCATCTTAACATGGACGATTTTTTTTGGAACACCGTAATATTGGATGGTAGGGGGTACGTTTGAAGGCAGATGAATACGAAGCTCCAGCCGAAGAATTTACGTGGGACAGTGAAACACGGTGGAGGGCATGTTATGGTGTGGGGCTGTATGTCTTCTGCTGCCGTAGCAAACCTGGTTTTTATCAAAGGTAATATGGACAAAAACGTGCATCCAAATATTTTGAAGCAAAAATTTTTGCAAAGTAATGAAAAACCCAACATCAAGGACAGTTTTTGACTATATTAAGACAACGACCTAAACACAAGTCTGGAATTCTCCAAACTTGGTTGATCTGAAGCTGCCCAGTCGCCAGACCTAAATGCCATCGAAAATGTATGGTCGAATCTGGAGCGCGAAATTCGAAAACATGCGATTTCATCCAAGGAAGATTTAAAAAGGAGCTTTTGGAAGAATGGGGCACAATATCCGCGGAATGCACCTCAAAGCTTGTTAAATCAATGTCAAAGAGACTGGTGTCAGTGCTTAAGCAAAAAGGGTATCCGATGAAATACTAAGAGCATTTTACGACTTTTTCCACAGTTAAAACAGCTTTTTTATGGAACTTAACACATTGCATCATTTGCAACAATAAAATATAACTGGTTAAGCTAATAACAATGTATAAACTATTTATTTTTTGTTAAAACCACCAATTGAATAAAATTAATAAATAACATAACGCATGGTTTTCTTTTCATTTCGAAGTGGTTCACTGTAGATCACTTGTGAATTAATTCTTTTTAATTCATGAGTCAGTTTGTGGGCTGCGATTTAATTCTTTTTAATTCATAAGTCAGTTGATGATTCCTGAATCGAATTTAATTCATAAGTCAGTTAATGGCTTGCAATTTAAATTTTTTAAACTCATAAGACAGTTGATGACTTTCGAATTATTTTTTTTTTATTCATAAGTCACCAACTTGCTTATGACTCAACGCAGAAACTCAATACCAATGTGCATCGGTTTCTCTTTTCTTATCCTACCCTCCTTTCCTTATTGCTCGCACTGTGTTTAATCATTATAAGGGTATTCATAACCCCTTTTTTTTGAGTGCGTCAGTTTTTAAAAGAACATAAAGGACTTGAAAGTAAGACAAGTTTCTGGTATCTGATTAACATTCCAATCAAGGCAACTTTAATTGAAAGTTGACTGGAATGTTAGCCAAGAAAAAACTCCCTAACTAACAAGTCAAGTCAGCTTATGTCAAAATGACAGTAAACCAAGCTTTTTTTATTCAACAGAAAGTTGAACTTTATTTCTCTTTGATTTTTTTTATTGTCTGACCAATTTTATTTAGTGTTTTGCGGAAAAGGGTTACTTGTCAAACTGGTAAGGAAATAAGTACTATATTCTAACAATACAAAATACAAATGTTGATTGACATGTAGCTTGCCTGAGGTGTGTTTTGTAGACAATATTGTTTTTGGGAGTGTTTGTACGATGGACTGAAGGTTGAAGTTAGTGAAGTCAGGTTCTGAGTTTGAAATTTATGGCACTTGAAAAAGTAACTAGCTGCCTTGTTCAAAAATGTTGTTCAAAGAATGCAGTTGACTGCAAATTACGTCCCTTATATTGTCTGTACCTGCCCATTGTTTTACTCGAAATTTTATGGAAAAGACATTTGGTGTGCTAAATAAATCATTTCAAATGGTGTGTCTGTTCCCGCGACTACAAAGGTGAAGCTGCAACTTCTCATAAACCAAGTGCATTACATAAAGAAGTTAATTTCCCTTAAGTGAAAATACTACTGTTTTTAAATAATTTCCTCTTGTCGAATTCAAATCACTTGAAAATAGCAAAATCTAAATGTAGAGCACTGAAATTCACCTCAAAACACTAATTTGTATTTCGAATCGATTTCAATTTCATTTGGAATGAAAGAAAATGTAGGGAACCTATTCCTGATATTCTTTTGAGCAAATATGTGAACTTAAGTCGATCGATCGAATAAATACCAATCGCATTTCTATCTCCTCAATTGTCATTAAACTTTGGACACAAAATTATGCGAAACTAGTGATACCTAACATTTTTCTCAAACTCTAAATCAACACAGCCTTGGTTACAATAACTAAGAACCCATTTTAATTATAACTTTACTTTTATTTAAAGGACAGTTGGATTTGAGAGAGTAAGAAACAAAATGTTTATCCAAAGCAGGAGGTATTTTGAAAGAGACGTTTTTCTGTTGCTTTGGCTAACATGCCACAACCGCACCGAAAGCGTTGACTTCTATTAAGAAAACCACTAAATTGACACCAAACCAAAAACGAAAAATATTCCAAAAATCCTACGTAAATGAGTTGTATCCTTTTGAGCCAAGAAAACCTAATTACAATGTTGAAATCCTCCGATTGTATCGATTGAAGGCACAACAACTTGACACAAACGATTATAAAGAGAAGTGGACACTCCTCACTGCAGCATAATTGAAGGTAAGCCTCCTCAAAGTATGTTCCAAATAAGATTACTGGAATGAGCCAAATATTTGATATGCATTCAAGGCGCAGAAAAGCATCAATCTCCGAGTTGCTCATGCGATGCAGGGATTGCCTGAACAAGAAAAGCCTTTTAAAGGCAGCGCAAAAGAATGTGAATGAAGCCACAACTAGGCCAATAGTATTCAGAATATTTAAAATATCAAATTTGAAGGTACTCACTGCGCAGAGGGCTTTGCCAATTGAATGACAAACTGGGTTGCACCGACTTTCGATCCTTGTGATAAATTCTGCATATTTTTGGCTGCTTGACGGCAAGTAAGGTCCATAAATGCATTTGTTGGAGGTTTTCAGATTTTTCTCACAGTCCTTCTCGGGACATTATTGACGATCACTTCAATCAAGTCTCGTTTGTTTATCTTCGGCCTTTATCAACATTTCTTTAATATGGACAGAAAAGCAATTAATATTTTCTTACAATGTCTGTACCTACCTCTTACGGATAGTTATATCGACACTCTCATAATTAGCCCAAAGAATCTTCAAATCATGTCCAAAAAGTCGAACGATTCCCGGACAGGTGTTCTTCTTGGCCTCCAGGGCGTCATCGTTGGTGTATCTATCAAAGGCGTAGCCACGTATTCCTTGCACAAAGTCGATGCTCATTTGGAACTGGTAGATCTTACCGAATCTTACATATAGCTCGAGGATCTTTTGTTCGCTTATGGTCTTTGGTATGCAACGTATCTAAAGTTCACAAGCACTGCTTGGAGGCGGGTTTGAATCAGGAAATAGACAACATTCGGAAGGCAGAGCCAATTGCAACAAATGGTTCTGGATAGGAGTCCGTGGGTTTTGAATCAAATGTTGAAGATTCGTTTGGTAGTAAAACAATTCTTTATTCCTTATTTATGTATTTATTCTTTATTTTATGAATGTTTATGAGAAACAATTTACCTTTTATTTTAAATAAGAAAGTCGTTAGAGAAATACAGAAAAGACAAATTGAGATAAATTGTAGGCAAATTTAAAGATGTCGCGGACAAAACATCCGTTATTTTATTTCAGAGAAAAGTGATACCAAAAGTCTAATAAAAGCATAAAGAAGTAGATATTTAGGAGGTGTAAAAGCAGTGCTGTCGGTTAGGAAATAATTCTGCATAATAAATTTTCAAATATGTTTACTTTTGGCCTTACCTGTAATAAATTGTTTAACACCGGTTTAGGTACCTATTGTTGAGTTAAATTTTAACACCGAGTTAATTTGCGTGTTTACTAATAACCAAAATAAACACGTCTTTTACTAATGAGCCTTATATTACAACATCTATTACATTCTCTGTCAAAAATACAGCATTGAATTGACATTAGTAAAATAAACAAAACTAAAATATTTAATTAAAATTTAATTTCGAAAAATTCAATAATAGAAGATATAAATATTTTGGACAAAGTGGCCGAAGCAATGATGCAAAAAGTATATAAAGACAAAATTGAACCGTTTTCAAAATATGACGATATAGATTTGTCGTCACTACAGGTAAGTATTTTAATTTCCCGGCATAAACTTGAAAAATAAAACAAATATATTCAAGATTTTATAAAACAACTGCCAGATTCAATATAGATCTTTTGCGAGAAGACATCGCCTCGGCTACCAACAGAGATGGTGCAATTTCAAGTGGGTTAATTTTATTGACGGTGCTAAGATATCTTGCCGCAGGATCTTACCTGAAGGATGTTGGAAAGTTTAAAATTATGAAATACAGATTCAATGTCTCAAAATGTTGTTCTTCTTCAGGTGATTGCCACAATATTTCTCAACAATCTGTTCGTAATTTTGTTAAAAAATTTGTTAAAACCTTGGCCTCCAAAGCATCTGACTTCATCAAATTCCCCAGTGAGCTCTCGGGATTTCGGTCAATAAAAAGAAAGTTTTTGATGTTGCTGGCTTTCGACAATGTGTGGGTGTTATTGATTGCACTTATATGAAAATTAATAATCCTGGTCAAGAATTCGGAGCATTTTTATTCAATCAATGTTCAGGCATGTTTGGCTCAGTTTAACAGTCGTAACATTTCAAAGGGTTTTTCGAATGGTATATAGTACAAGAAGAATTTCAAACAAAAATGCATATACTTATGACATTTTGCCAACAATGGGTTTCTCAGATGATTCGGATAGAATTATGCCTGATTTAAATCGAATGATAACGACAATGATGATACTTTGGTGCACGGACGAAGACTGACTTGGCATTAGTGTTGAAACATATTTCAATAGATGATAAAATTAAACTAAGACCGTATTTTAATTGACATTTGCCTTTTAATTCAACCTGTCTTTTTACAGTCGACTCTCCCCGTTGTTTTTGAAAAACACTACGAATTATTGAGAGTTCGAAATAATAAATGGTTCGAAATTTTTGAGAGAAAAAACAAAAACAAAGCAAAAATTTTGAGTAACAATTATTTATTAATGACTTTTTTTAAAGAAGGTACATACGTTTGTTCATGTTTTAAAACTAAATAAAATACTTATTCTAATTAAAATGCTACAAAAAAATTCACTAAAAATAAAGTTCAGTGTTAGTTCTTATAAACTAATTTCAAAATAGTATTTGTACTTATAAACTTATCACAAAATAAAAAAATACTTCAGCTTGTTAAAAAAAAATATTAATTACTCTTGTATTTTACAGACAATCCACCAACTTTCAGTGAAGAAAATGAAGCTAAATTCATTTAAAGGCACAAATCTCGTTCATTGGTAGATAAATTATCCGTCAAATCTTGCAGAATCATACTGATAATCATTTTCTACTCCAATTTCTTCTCTTCAGCCTTTATTTTCAAAGTTTCCATCTCCATTTGCGCAATTCTTTTTTTAAAAGCTCTTCAGATGTTAACAAAGTCGGAAATTTGGGTGATCTTTTTCTTGGGTTTTCGCATATAGTTTAGGGCTGAGGAAGAGGGCTGTTTTTCGTTTCAGGTTCTGGTGGATTCAATGGGGATGGTATGTTTTCTCTGGAAAAAAAATATTTTAAAAACAATTGCAAATCATATCGATTTAATATTCTTCTTGTCATCATCAAGCCATATTACATCGCAAACAAATTCTGCTATATTTTCAAAACAAAATGTAGAGTGGAATTTTCAGAAATTTCATAATCGATCTCAGAAAGTTCTTCAGGAGGTTTTCCAACACCGGTCTCCCTCTGAGATTGATTAAATTGACTCAAATTGGTCCGCGCCTCCTATTCGTAGCGGCTCCATCGGTCTCTTTGATAATTACTTCGGCCTTTAATGACTTGCCATCATTTATCTTAGAAGCTATAACATACGCAAGTGTCTAGCTCCTTCATTGCCATCATGACGATCTGCTTCGTTTTAAATTTTGTTTTTCAACCATTTCTAAAATATTTTATATTTATTAGAATATAATCACAATTATATATTAAAACAAGTATTATTCGACTTACTTTTTTTACAAACAATCAGCAGACGACAATCACAACAAACTCATTCCTTGTGATTTGAAAGGTATTTGTTGCTTGTGCTGTCAAAATGACAATGCAAACTGTGGTGATCGTCAATTCTATTAAATTAAAAAAAAAAACAATATTCTTCTTTTATCAAAAATGTTACTTTATTTCTCGAGTCCGTTAATCTAAATAATGAATCCACTTATTCTTACCCAACTCTCATTTGGGCTCATTAATAAATCATCAGCAGACGTTTACACTAGCCACATCTACCTTTCTTTTATAGATCGGAATCATCATCGTTGGCTGAGAGGTCAAAGTCATCATAGCAACCTGGCACTCTTTTGAAACGTCTGGGTTTTTCAACTGTCATTTCTTGAAAACTGCCATCTGCGTTATTATCTTCTGACATATCCAAACTCTCTGCAACTGGTGTTGACAACGGCAATACCTTTTTCACATGAGCAACATTTCTGTCGAAAAGAGAACCTGAAGCTTTGTCTTCTATAGTTACCTTTGGTCCAGTTCTGTTCAAAACCGTAAACTCGTTAGGTTGGAAAGGAGTATCTAACGTCCTTAACGGCTCTGTCCTTTTGGCCAACACTGTGTCCCCAACCTCAATCTCAGACTCTTTAGCGTGGCGTTTAGAATCTTCACTTTCTTTACCCTTTCTTTTTTGGATAGTATCTCTGTTTGCAAAGTCTGTGTTCGGTGGTGCTGCTTCCAGGTCATTTACCGATGGTATCTTGGATCTAATTGTTCTTCCATACATAAGTTCTGTGGGTGTCTTCCCTGTTTTTGCCTGCGGTGTAGTATAGTAATCCTTCAAATCAGCTTTCCAATTACGTCCCAGAGCATTACTTGTTTTTAAAAGTTTGTTGAGTGATCTGTTTTGTCGCTCTATTTCACCATTGGCTTGCGGCCAGTAAGGAGTAATAAAGTTGAGAATTATACCTCTTGACTTGCAGTAACTTTCAAATTCTTCACTTGCAAATTGCTTTGCGTTGTCCAGTGTTATTGTTCTTGGATACGCTAATCGGTTAAAAATGTTGTCTAGTCTAGTGATCGTGGACATAATTTCGATTTCTATATATCTGCTTTAGTAGTCAATAATAGCTAATATCCACTCACTGCTTGGCAACGGTCCTAAGAAATCAATAGCAATATGACACCAGGGCATTGTTGGAAATACCCTCCTTTGCGTTGGTAGCGGTCGAGATGGTAATCCCACTAAGCGAAAACCTTCACACTGTTTTACAAACTTTTCTGCATCCTTATCAATACCTGGCCACCAGACTCTATCACGCAATCGTTTCTTCATGTTAGTTTCTCCCGGATGGCCCTCATGTGCTAAGGTAAGCATACGTTGCCTAAGAGCATTTGGAATAACAAGTTTGTTTCCTCGGACAAGTGAATCATCAATTACACATAAATAGGACTGAAAAGGTGCGTATTGTTTTGCTTCGGCAGAATCCCATTGACCTGACTGTAAACAAATTTTTACCGCTGTCAGCTCTGGATCCATTTTAGGCTTTTTTTTCAATTTTAGATATGTCTATAGCCGCTGATTCTTTGATCACCAGAACAAAAAACTCACTGTCTGCGTCAAACTCTTTGTCATCACCACTTGTTGCCAATCTGGATAATGGATCCGCGATGTTTTCCCTACCCTTTTTGTACACAACAGTGAAATCGAATGATTGTAGTCGTAGCACCCACCTTTCAATACGAGCACATGGTCTAGATGTAGAATTGAAAATTGCATGGACGATGATCTGTGCCAAAAATTATGATGTCATCAATGTAATTTAAGGCATTTGTAATCTTCGCCAATATTTGTTCGATGACTTTCTGGAACATCTCTGGAGCACACGATAAACCGAACATCAATCGTTTGTACCGGAACATTCCCAGATGTGTTATAAATGTTGTGATATATCGACTCGATTCATCCAGTTCAATTTGATGGAAAGCATCTTTAATGTCAAGTCTCGTGATATATTTGGCATCCTTAAGTCTGTGAAGGAAATCCTCGTATGTTGGCATTAGGTGGTTTCCGTGTTTAATTGCCAAGTTTCCCCGCCTCATGTCGACACATAAACTTTAATCACCATTATCTTTCACGATATCAACCAAAGGCGATGTCCACTCGCTAAAATCGTTCACTTCTTCAATTATATCCATAGCCAAAAGTGATCTTAGTTTATCCTCAATTTTGATCTGTAATGCAATTGGTGGTTGTCTTGGATGTTGCTGCACTGGTGTTACTCCTTTATCTATTGGTATCTGCACTTTAACTGCCTTCATTTTTGGAAAAGGACGTTTACCATCTGTCTTTATGTAATGTGTTGGTTCTATAAGAGTACTTGGCAACCCAATTTTAACAATACCTAGCTGTTTTGCTGTTGAGTAACCTAGAACGTAAAACCTAGCATCTTCCTCAATAATTTTGCCATAATCATCTATAGATACTGTGGTGTCAACGACCTCCAGAACATTTAAAGGATCAGAATTCTTAAGGTAACCTTTAAAGTCGTATTCTGATGATTTTTGTTTGTAGTTTACTTTCAAATTTTGTCGCTTTAATTCGTCAATTAAATTCCTTCTTGTTCCGGAGTCAACAAGCACTTCAGTTAAAACACCTCCAATACGAACTAAAACCATTTCATTTCGATCATCTGCGTTAGCTATAAAATTTTGATTTTTGTTGAGGAAGATATCATCTACGTTATTAACTTTCTGAGACTTGTTGCGCCTGTCAGTCACCGTTTCATATCTTTTCCGTTTTCTATCGTTCAGGTAAAGTTTTGTTTGACATTTAATCTCAAAATGATTTGGCTTGCCACATCTCCTGCATTCTTTACCAAGTGCAGGACATTTTGAATCATTATTTTGGTGACTCTTTGACCCACAGCGCGTGCAATCCATTCTTGTTTTCGGGTTAATTTGAATTCTATTTACATCTGAAATCTCTTCAGAATTATTACCATGAACAGTCATTTGACTAGCTTAATATTTTACAGCCTGATAAGAATTTACCATTCTCATGATATCATCTAAAGTCAAGCTTTCTTTTTGTAGTAACTTTTCGCGTAAGTCCTGTGGGGCTAGGAGAATTGTTTTGTCTATAACGCTAATTTAGCGGCTTTCGGTTTCACTTTTACCAAAATTACAACGCCCAGCCTGTTCTTGTGCTCTTAGTAAAAATTTACAAAGAGATTCACCCGCTGCAGGTTTAAGGGTCCAAAATTGATTTCTCTTGAATGCGTCATGTTGTTTTGGTGCGAAATATTCACAAAGTTTTTCTATTAATATGCCGTAGGGGTCAACACGTTTTTCTTTATCTTCTACAACATCTGCTCCAGGTATTGTATAAAACACATTCTGAACATCTGGTCCTGCCTTTGCAAGGAAAATGTTTTTAAGTCGAGTCTTGTCAGTTATCTCATTTGCTGCCGCAATGAAATCAAAATTTCTTGTATACTTCTTCCACTCATTTCTTAACTGATGTGGTTGAAACTGCTTAAAATTGAATTGTTGAATTGAAATATCCCATTTGTCCATTTTGACCTTATTTAATCTTGTAACGCTTAACAATTTTATAAATTGTGTTCTTACCTTGTCTTCCCGACAGCTTATAAATTGGCTTATCGCCTTGTTTTAGTCTTCTTGACCGTTTTAAAGATTTTGATGTGGTCTCAAGGACTCTTTTGCTATGGTCTCACGGACTCTTTTGATATATTCTCACAGACTTTAAAATCTGTTTCACTTCTGCTGAGTAGGTATTCGATCCTCGTCGCCAATGTGGTGATCGAAAAAAAACAATATTCTCCTTTTATCAAAAATGTTACTTTATTTCTCGAGTCCGTTAATCTAA
The DNA here is from genome assembly GCF_945859685.1 of Eupeodes corollae. Taxonomy (NCBI): domain Eukaryota; kingdom Metazoa; phylum Arthropoda; class Insecta; order Diptera; family Syrphidae; genus Eupeodes; species Eupeodes corollae. The sequence goes on along the minus strand of NC_079147.1, from coordinate 142,225,709 downwards.
ATAATGAATCCACTTATTCTAACCCAACTCTCAGATGGGCTCATTAATTAATCATCAGCAGACGTTTACACTAGCGGCACAAACCATGGAGTTTAATTTAACTGTCCGTTTATAGTTGAGTGTCCCAACAGTACAATTTAACTGGCCGTTAGCCCTTAACCTACATAGCTATTAAAATATTTATTGGTATGGCAAAATATTTAAAACCCAGTTAAATATTTAAATGAGGTTTTATTAAGATTACTAGTAAGGCCCGTTATGTGAGCAAGGATCGGGTTGAAATATTGAAAGTATAAAAGTAAAGAGTAAAACAATATGAGGTTTCATTTTCAATATCCCACTTTACATGCAGCTGTTATTTTGAAGCTGTCATCTTTTAACATTTTACAACGAGAAGTCCTTACCAAAAAAGGAATTCCACACACTTCAACAAAGCAATGAAAATATTTAAACATTTAATTATAAAAGCACTACTCGTCACACTATTTTTTCCTTACGGCCACGTGAAAAATAAGTCTGTGCGAATGCTCCATAAATAATTAAAGACTTTGATGGTGAATGCATGAAGTTTTCGAGAGTAAACAGTCGAAATTTCGTATTGGCCATTGAAAATTTCATGAAAAAGAAATATGGTGGTGGCTTTTTAGCGAATATCTTTTTTTCAGAATTTGTTAGTATTATAATATTAAAAATGAAATACTCTACTGTTTTCTTTTTAATAAATATTCTTTTCTTTTATTATCAACATTAAAACTCTTAGTACATATTTGAATATTCCATAATTCCTTTTTCGGGTTTAACCTTATTTTATTGTTGTTTTGACTCACAGTATAACCTACTTACTACTAGGTACTACCATTGGCTCTGAACTCGCAAGCGACTTAAATTTGCCCACTACGAGCAATAAAATTAAGGGTTGTGTGTGCAGTGGTAGTACTGTGTGGACCGTTTCTAGGGATCTAAGTGTTTTAATTCCTTTTTTGGTCTTGAATGTTGCTCTGCTAAGAGTACATACATTACAGTCGCTATTGCAAGACAGGTTCTATTGTTGACAGCTAAATTAAGCAAAAGCACCTTTTATTCGAAAATGCAAAGAGACAAATTAAGGTCTGACTAAATAGATCGTGATCAGGTCGAAAAGCAATCAAGATCTAAAAGTAAAAGTAACTCTTTTTTTCTTTTCTTTTTTAATTTAGTAAGTAAATCCAAACAATTCCAGTGTCCCTTTTAAAATAAGCAGCAACAAAACGAGCAGCAGTAGAAACCATCAGTTACATTTTAGTTTTTAGTTTATGACCATGTTATACAGTTGTGTTCTTAAAATTAGCTTATCACATTTTATTAGTTTGTCAATTATTTAAATAACACAAATTCGTATACAAAAAAGTATCATGTTATTTGGTATAACGGTCTTCTGTTTTCATATTAGAGACTTTTAGCTTTAAGTTAAACACTACTTGTCTCGGTGAACACACGTTGTTTCAAATTCTCTGGATAAAGAGTGTTCATAAAAATAGCAGTGGTTTTGATTTTATAATTAAAAAGTGTTAAAAATTCAATTTTTTTATTTTTAGGTAAGTAAATGTTTTAATATTTAAAGTTTTAAGCAATATACTAGCATATACAAAATTAATAAATATTAGCTCAATAGTAAACAATTTGACGGTCAAGACAATGCACTGAAGAAATTCGAAAACTTATTTGAAAACAGCGTTTCAAGGCTGCTCAGCAAAAATAGTCAGTAACGCCATAAAATGGCAAAATAAACCAAAAACGCTAGGCCTAAAAAGGATGACTACTGAAAGAACTGAAAAATTATTCAGTTAGCAAAACGGAACCCCTCCATAGGCTCTAGGAAAATAAGAAATGAATTTCTACTGTCTGTTACCGCTGTCACCATACGAAGACGTCTTTTATAAGCAAAGTTACCGGGCCTATTTATCAAATGGGGGGTATAAGGGATGCAACCGAGTATGTAAAAATTCTCGAGGAGGTTATGTTATCCTATGCTGAAGAGGATATGCCTTTGGTTTGGGTATACCAACAAGTCTTTGACCCAAAGCATACGTCAAAAAAGGCAAAACCATGGTTTGCGCAGAAGAAGTTATCCGTTATGGAGTGGCCCACTCAATCCCCCGACCTTAACCCCATCGCAGATTTGTGGGGGGATATCAAGAACCCAGTTCATAAATCAAAACCCTGGAATTCGAAAAAATTATGCTAAGCAGTGCGTGATTCGTGAAACGGAATACCAGTCGAGATGTGTCAGATTTTAGTGGACTCTGTGCCAAGTAGATGCGAAGCATCATAAAAAACAATGGTTATGCAACAAAGAACTAATTATAAGCTAACATTATTTGTATACTTAACTTATTAAAGTTTTCCTTACTTCTTACATAATAGATCTAGTACTTTGTCATGCACTGCTATTTTTATGAACAGCCATATATTTAAAAAACGGTTTTTACTATGAAAAGCTAACAGTAAAAAAGCCAACAAAAAAATTAGATTTCGTTTTACTGTTGGTGTTCCAATTTTTTGCTGTTCCGTTCACATCATTGAAAATTTTACTGATGAAAGAAACAGTAAAAAAGAAACTCTTCAAATTTACTGATTGCTATAAACGCTCATCAGCAAATAATTTCAGATTCCTCCTGTTTTAAATTATACTGATAGCTATAACCGGCCCCTTAATGTCTTATTGAATAATTTCTTGAAAAATCTAAAAAACGGAACACTCTAGCATCACTGACATAATAATTTTGCTTTGTCTGCTATTACACGATGAATCTAGATGCATGCGACACTTCGAACATCATAAGTGCAAAAGAGAAAAAAAAAATCGAAAACATGAGACGCAAGAAAATCGACCTGTGTCGCACGGGTAAAATTTTCCTTGCGACAATTTGACGTTTCTCTGTTCTCTTATTCGTATTTTTGCTATTCTCTTTCATATGGCTTCGTTGTTCGAGAAGCAAACTTCGACGGACAGTTCATTTTGTAGAAATCTATGTCTTTGTTTTTGACTACGTAAAATTGTTGTCAATATAAATCCTTTCTATACATAATAAAACCCATAAATTTTACAAAACAAAATGTTTTTTATTGATTTTAAAGAATAACAAAATTTTCTCGATTAATAAAAATTAAACAGACAAACAAACAAGTCGATGACGAAATAAAAATTAAAGAGAACTGTCAAAATAGATTCATGAATCTAGTTTCAACCAAAAACACTCTATATAAAGATATAAATCCCCGGTAGACATCTTGGTTTGCCTACAAGCTAAACCGGAAATCAGCCTCATAAACTTTTTCATAGTATGCGTGTAATTTCTCCTCTAATTTATTAAATTTCCCCAAAAACCTCAGTAAGTGTGTCTATGTATGCGTGAAAACACGTCAATTTTTCTCGTTGAATTCGTCCACATTACAAATACAACAATGTAAACAAATGGGTTTTGGAGGGTGATACGTACGAAGGATTTATATCTTTACTAGAGTGTTTTTGGTTTCAACGTGTAATAGCACTTGAGAAACAGGATAGGATCACAAAGAAGAATTCGAAGATGTCGCATGCATCTAGATTCATCGTGTAATAGCAGACTTTGCAGTTGTGGGTAGAGCATTTAAACCAAAAACACTCTATTACCGCGTTTACAAGGAGAATTGAATCCGAATTGAATCAGGATTTAGCGCCGTATAGACCTGGATCGGATCGAAATAGGATTACTCGATCCGATCCCACTGAAAGAGGTGAATCGAATCGAAAATTTGTTTGTAAACCTGAATCGGGGAATCGAGTTATTGGTGTGTGAGGTTTTGCTTGTGTGCGTGCGATAATTGTTTTCTCTCTTGTTTGTTCTAAGCAAAAAGACTCCATTTAAATGGAGTATTTTTGGTTCTAAGCTGAATTTAATTTGGCGCTCGTCTTTGTGTTTAGAGCATTGTTCTAAAATTTTAAGTTTATTTAAAAGTAGCAGTACACACACAAATAAAACCGAAATGTCATTTCGATTCCTCGATTCAGTACCACCATATACTTGAATCGAAATCTCAATTCGATTCGATTCGATTCCTCGATCTCGTCTTGTAACCAGGGTATATATATACCGCGTTTACAAGGAGAATTGAATCCGAATTGAATCAGGATTTAGCGCCGTATAGACCTGGATCGGATCGAAATAGGATTACTCGATCCGATCCCACTGAAAGAGGTGAATCGAATCGAAAATTTGTTTGTAAACCTGAATCGGGGAATCGAGTTAATGGTGTGTGAGGTCTTGCTTGTGTGCGTGCGATAAGTTTTTTCTATCTTGTTTGTTCTAAGCAAAAATACTCCATTTAAATGAAGTATTTTTGGTTATAAGCTGAATTTAATTTGGCGCTCGTCTTTGTGTTGAGAGCATTGTTTTAAAATTTGAAAATTATTCACGTAGCAGTACGCACACAAATACAACCCAAATGTCATTTCGATTCCATTTGAATTCGATTCCTCGATTCAGTGCCACCATATACCTGGATCGAGGTCTCAATTCGATTCGATTCGATTCCTCGATCAGAGAGAAAAAACTAAATGAGAGAGCCAAATTTCCTCGTCTCCGTCCCTTTGGAACCTCTTACTCTCATTTTTTATAGCGTGTTGAATTCGTATCGGTGTATACATGTTTTCACCTCGAAGAGCAGAGAGAATCGAGACATTTGATATTTCTGTCTCTCTCTGGTTTTCACAAATTAATTCTAGCAAACAATTTTCGTTTGTCAATGAATTACGGTAAACGTTAAAACGGAAGATTGTGGTGAATTTGTTTTTCTTTTCTCTTTCTTTGAGTTACAAATAGATGGCATTAACAACCAAAACCAGAAAAGATGTGTTCAGAAAGAGTGTATAACAAGGTTAAGGTTTTTTAGACTAGACTTTATTTGTTATGAACAAGTACATGTTTTTTATAAATGTATGTTATGTTTATTTCAATAGTAATACCTTAACTAATAACTTAACTGCTGTTTTATCTACAATATACTGCATTGAATTATTTTACATCGAATTAATTATAATAGGGGGAAATAATAAAGGTCTACAGTTTACCGGGAATATTTATATAAAATATCCATATCTTCTGTAATTGCGGTATCAATCGATATTTTCTGGATTTTAGTGTTAACGTAACATTTATTAATTATGAAATTTGGCTGCGATAATAATTACTTGAACACAGCATTTTCTATGTTTATAGTTATTCAGGTTTAGCCCTTAACTTGGATTTGCATTTATTTATGAATAGCCTAAAAAGTTTAGCAATTATCTATGAATAACAGATTTTTCCTTGTCGCTATATAACTGAAAGATAAGATATAAATAAATAGTAGAACTGGAAAACTTATAAAAATGATGCATAAGACTTAAATTTTGGTTGAAGAACAAATTTGTATATTCTCTTCACAAAACTACTGACCTAGCGAGAATACAAATACTTTTACTTTTGTACAAAAGTACTTTTCGGCTTACATATGTAGTTAAGCCTTTAAAAACAGCACACTAGCATAGTGAAAATAGCTTATCGCCAATTCACAAATCTTATGCGATGAAAATTGGCAACAGAAGTTCACGGTTTTTTATTTAGTCTCTACTTAAATCACTTATTTTCAGCATTTTGGAAATGTCGGTAACATAAAGAAAATAAACAACGAGTACACACAAATACAATAGGAATGTAAAAAAGAGATGAGTATATAAAAATGTTTTCAATGTTTCTGCGTTGTTTTATTTTAATGATCCATGTTTACATTCTTTAACTCTCGTTGTCAATGTTCCAGCAACTCTCGCAGCCAAAATTAAGTCGATGAACTCTAAAAATTGAACTAAATCTGAGTTTTTTTGCATTTTTCAACGGTCTGAGCGAAAATTAAACGCATAAACGCAGCTATAATAATAAAACTAATAATAGTTGAAGTGCTTTCAGAGTTTTATGTTTCTAGGTCCTAATTCTCATTGCACCGTTGCACCACCTTATTTATTTTACTCACTTAATAATTAAAACTGGCTTCAAATAACTAACAAATATTTCTCTAAATGCGTAATTTACAATTGTTGCTAAATCTTCACATTTTTTTTATATGGAGTTAATACATATGCAAGTTTATGTGCAAATCGCAGCTTGTAGGCAAAAAGAGAGCAACCGTCGAAGTTGGTTCTCTCGTTTAGTTTTTTTCTCTCTGTCCTCGATCTCCTCTTGTAACCAGGGTAATAGAGATCATAGAGGAAATATATTATCTAGAGTCCCGACCGGTACCCGTCCTACCTGAAACACCCTCAAATTTTATTCGAGGTGAACTCTCTCAAATTCGAGGTAAACTCTCTCAAATTCGCTATCGGTGAATACATGTGAGTGGAGAAAAAAAAGCAAAATGGGGGATTGGGCTAAAAAGAAACTTATGGAATTTTTGTGACCTGTCAAAAATGACAATCAATTTTGCAAAACAAAACAATGGGTTTCGGATTTTAAGAGTAAGTTTTTGTTTATTGTTTTGATTTTTAATATAAATTGATATTTTTCAGACCAAAATTCTTTATAATGAAGGGGGTATTTAAAAGTTTACTTCATTGAATAAAAAGTAAGTCAAATTGCAGTGAAGGAGGTGCAACAATAATCGATTTATTTTATAGTCTGTCTTTTCATTTTGGATAGTGCCATAATGCAGGAAGCAATTTCCCTTAAGTAATCTGGAAGGCAAACCAAATAAGGCGCTAATTTGCAGATAAGTTTTTTGTATAATATATTTCTCTTAACAAAATAATACCAATGTTTTTAATTACAGATACTGCCCATTGTTTTTGTATGTACTTCTCAATGGCAAGAGCTGCCGCAGGCGTTGACGGCGGAGGTGTCCCCATCAAAACCATTAGAAACAACACCACCAAGTCAATGATGCAAATGGAAGTTTTGCCATGTAATAGTCGACCGCTGACGCCCTTCTCCAACAATTGTGTAAGTACGTATCGAAACATTCATATCGTAGTCAACTAGCTTAATCTTCATCTTCTAGGTGTAAAGAGTTTACTACCAGTCTGCAGTTCTGCAAGAGACGCAAGAAAAACAAGAATACAATCGCAGGAATACTCAAAAATTGTCCAACCTTGACTGTAAGAGAGTTCAAATTTTAAATCTACAACGAATCCATTTATTTTGCTCCTAAGAATCGCTGGCAAATATACGGAGGCAAATGACCTGGCCCGACAAGAATCCCCAAGAAGCCAAACAGATTCAGATCAGTCTCTCGGCAGCTACTGACGATGTCGGCGAGTGGAATACATCGATTTTCACACAGAAAATCAACATCAAAAAAAGTAAGTCAACTTCCATTTAAGATTTCCTTGTTAATGAAAATTAATTTCTTTATAGTCACGACAATTTAGCAGCGTCATGGTCAACCTGCCGATCAACTATTCACAGTGAATAACCTCCATTCGCAGCGGAAGCGATCTCTGCGTTGTCGACAATGCGAAAACAATATCGCATTCAATTGCTTGCTAACTACCATGTGCCCAACGTTCTGCTTGTGCGTTGTGAAAAGCCACTGAAGCCTGGCACGTCCACTGAATTGATCCTCAAGCTAACTAACCCAACGATGTACCATATGGCCACAACCATTATGAAACTGCCAACCAAGGATGAGGAACGGCGAATGATCGACTTCGAATAAAAGTTCAACGAAAGGAACCAAAGTAAATAACAATCGAATTGTAAATTCTTATTCTATGTATGTTGTTTCTCTTATTTTTTTTATAGTTTCACCACTTGAAGAAAGTCCAATAAAGTAACAATCAAATTGAACTTCACACCTGAAGAAGGACTGAAACCAGGCGATGATGTTACCCTTAGTTTCTTGATGAAATATACTTTTGTGAATACATACACACGCCCGAAAAGAAAGAACGTCAAAAATCATCGAAAGTTTTTGTAAAAGTTGGTCAAATTGAAGCCTAAATTTATTTCTATGTATATCTAGAAATTAATCTTTTTTGCAAACAACTTGTTTATTTATTTTGAGCTATAGTGTAAATTTTGTATATATTGTATATTCTACTATTTCTTTGCTGACTAGGATTATTTTTATTCAAAATTATTTATTATTTACTTTACTTTAATAATAAAGGAATTTGTTTTGAATTCAAAGATGTTGGTGCTTTTTTCTTCAGGGGTTGAATTCGGTTGAATAAAGGGAATTTTGAAGAATATACAAATGGTAATGTACAAATTGATCGTTGTTTGGGGGCAGCACAACTCGAACCTTGAACAAAATGTTACCTACATAACTAAAATGTTTGTTGGAATTTTTACCCGCCCATTTAAACGCTATAAATTTGATTAGATGAAAAGTACGAAACAAATTTAAGCGAAATATTGAAAAAATATTGTAGATTTGGAAATCATCACAATTACCACCAATTATAACGTTGAGTGCCGAATGGAATTTAAAAACATATTTGAATTAATTTCATTGTATTTAAAAAATATATAAACATGATTAACAAACCAGGGAGTCTACATGTTTAATGATTCAAATTATTTTTATTTATCACAAAAAAGAATACAATATGTAAAATTGAATATGGATATAAGTTAAACAAATTGTTTTTATTCATATGCTCATCCTTGCCAACAAAAAGGAGACATTTAACATTTTGAACTAATATATATAAATGGTATCTGATGTTTGTGGTGATGAGTTAGTGTGATGTTGGTGCGAAGTTTTGAGTTCGCTATTGCTTGATATAGAACCCCCAGCTGTGATGATTCTCATCGTATCAGCTGAAAGAAGATTTTTAATTATAAAATAAATTACCTCAAGCAGAAACATAACACTTTTCACTTACTCTCTGTTGTAAAACATTAAGCTTATAGTGCCAGATCAAGAACATTTGCCTTGTAGAGCGCTTCTGTGACTTTTTCGGCTTGTTTTAGACCCGCCTCTGAAAGAGAAAAACTTAAAAAGCTAAAAGAAGTGATTTATTTGTTTATTAAATCACCTCAATTGTCTAGAAGCGTCATATCTTCAGCTAGAATCGTTTGTGCTTTTCTCTTCTCTGGTGATTTTTTGTGTTGTTCCATGAGAAATGCAATTTTTTCCAGTGGAATAAAACTATTTGAACAACGTGAACGACTTGAGAAGATTCTCGACTTCAGAATCTGGCATTTTTAAAAAGAACTGATAAAGAGAAAAAGGCGACGTTTTTTCTTCGTCCAGCCAAATACCATCACCAGCAAATTTTCCGATCTTGTCTCCTTCTTCGTTGGTAACAAGAGGCAGAATTGAATTGAAGATATTGACGGCATTGAAAGCAATAAATCATAATTGAAAGAAGGTATTTCAATTGAATTCCAGAGACCTACAATTTAAATTAGAAAAAGCGAAAATTAAGATAGTTCTTATTTTATTATTTTTAAACACATCCTCACCAACTACATCACAAAGTTCGCCAAAAAATGTAAAAGGAAGATATTCAAATGTGAATTTCTGCAAAAAAGAACATAGTGAAACAGATCAATTGGCCAATCCTCGGTGGTAGGCACTGTCTTGAAAAACTGACTGTAGATTAAATTAACTATTGTTCACATGATGAGGAAGGACTTGCATTCATTGCGATCTTTCGGCTATCCGTAGCTGGCTGAAAGAAGAGCTTTGCATTGCAAAGATGGTGGCACATTACGTGAATGTGCTACTACTATCACACGCTGCAATTAATTCAACTTGTATTTGTATTTGGCTTGGCTATGAATGACCACGAAGTAAAGATATTCCTCAACTTTATAACAACTCTCGACTTGTATATCCATCTCATCAAATGAAGCATGTCAGATAGGTTGCAAAGCGAAGCTTTTCAGACTTCTGCGACATCGATCCCTTCGCTGTAATCGGCCCTTCTCATTCCTACAGGGTTAACAATGAGGATATAAGCCATCAGAATAGAGCGATTTGATCGCCAGCCTTGTTGAGCAGTGTAATTTTTTACTAAAAAACAAAACAAAACAATATTCATATAATTTGAGTTAAAAATTAATATGAACACATTTACCTTCAATTTGTACCTATTCACTCCACAATAAATATGTCGGCGTTGCTGGCTTCCTACGCGGGGCTTCCACTTCCACTTTTCTTGTTGCAACGTAATCCTTGGTTTCTTCTTTATCTGAGGATTAAATTAAATTCAATATATATTTTTATTTCAATAAATTAATATTTTGTTTTACCTTTATTTGCTTTATTGATACTGAATTTTGGTTTGTTTACATTTTCGTAGAATTGTCAAAATACTCACCTCGCTGTTGATCTGTCAAAACTTGACATAACTCAAATTGGGATACGTTCGCATTACAGTTCTAGGGTGCGCTTATACTTTCAGCACGATTTTTTCTGTTTTTAGGGAAATTTTTCATAAAATACATAGAATTTGTGTGCCAAAAGCATTCAAATATTATTTTTAGCACAGTTTTCACTAAAAAGAAGTTGTAAAATTCATTTTTCTAAAAATATTGCATTGATTTTTTAATTTTTGAATTCAACGGATTTCTTTTTTGAACGTCTGAGTTCACCTCATAGTTTTTTCCCCCGCGGTCGAGCAATGTGGGCACAAATTCCATAACAACTACATTCATAATGGCTTGGTCCCATAAGAAATGCACGGGACCACTAACACATGCTTATCCTTATGGACAAAATCCTCCCAATTTAGCTTGTAGGCCGAAAGAGAGCAAACCCATTAAGTCGGGACTCTAGATAATATATTTCCTCTATGATAGAGATATGTCAGAGATACCGAAATGTCATTTCGATTCCATTTGAATTCGATTCCTCGATTCAGTGCCACCATATACCTGGATCGAAATCTCAATTCTATTCGATTCGATTCGATTCCTCGATCTCCTTTTGTAACCAGGGTATTGGTTTGCCTACAAGCTAAACCGGAAATCAGCGTCATAAACTTTTTCATAGTGTGCGTGTAATTTCTCCTCTAATTTATTAAATTTCCCCAAAAAACTCAGTAGGTGTGGCTATGTATGCGTTAAAACACGTCAATTTTTCTCGTTGAATTCGTCCACATTACAAATACAACAATGTAAACAAATCGGTTTTGGAGGGTGATACGTACGAAGGATTTATATCTTTACTAGAGTGTTTTTGGTTTAAACACCTTTCTTTTGATGTGTATTGTGATTGGGTGGGAAATAGTTTTGAAAATTCTACTTTTTTTCGGCCTCCAAACAAGATGCGATTTTTACTATAATACAGAGCATCGGCCCACCTTTCAATTGATCCATTCCATAGATCTCAAAAATGATTTTTTTTCAGTTTTTCGAGAAAATCGTTCCCTAACCCCTCGCCGAAAAAAAGTAGTATTTTCAAAACTATTTCCCACCCAATAAAAATACACATCAATATAAAGATATTTAAATGCTCTACCCACAACTGCAAACCAAAATGTTCTACGAGCTCTCGTTTCCGAAAAATTCGTCAAAGAGTAAGATACAGAATTTCGACCCAGCCCATCACAAATTATCTTTCGATTGCATTATTTCCTCAACCAAGTCTCCAAACAAGATGCGGTTTTTACTTTAATACAGAGCATCGGCCCACCTTTCAATTAATGCATACATCTCAAAAAACTATTTCATACATATTTAAGAATCCTTATATATTTTTATTTGAGTTTTGTTGCTATTTTGAACTTGAATTTAACTATTGTCGTGGATTTTTCTTTTGGCGAGAGTTTCTAAACCATTCCCCCATCAACCATATCGATGAGAACATCTGACATTTTTTGGCGGCACAAGTCATTTGGAGGGAAATTTAATTCTGGTGCTCCAGATGAAGAATCTGTTCTTGAGACAAGATATAAATCAGGAGCGTCCTCCGATGCACAAGTACTGATAGGGATAATATCCAGAGCAAGACCAAGAGCAAATTTTCCATATGACTTTAATTCGGTGGCAAACCTGAGAGAAGATACAAATATACAAATGGTTAGTCTTTAGTGGTAACATTTTTTTAAATCAAATAATTACAATTCTACACTGAGTTACAAAAAAAGTTGCACACCTTGAAATTTAGTCATCATTTTAAATATTTTTAAATAAAACGTAGAAGAAAAATAAAAAAACACAAAAATGGGCAAAAACCTCGAAACAACATTATTATTTCTACTGTTTAAAGCGAGATTTCATTTCCTTAGTAATAGGTATTGATTCCCCTTACGTCCATCAAAGATTTAATTTGCCTCGATATACCTTGAATAAGTTTAGGTACTATCGCTTCGTCCAAATTATGGTGAGCTTAACCGCTGTTTGGTAAAGATCTCAAAGGCTTCACTTAAGAGGTACAATCTAGACCTGGGCCTCAACCAGCATGCATCTCCAACCAGCTCGGCCCCTAGCCAGTTGTCTTCAATTTTGCAAGCCAAACTGTTTGAGGTCGTCTCTCACCTAGGTGCGCCATCTTAGTCGCGGTCTTCCTCTACTGTGCCGTCCCTCGGGATTGGATTCGAAGACCTTCCGGGCTGGAGCGTTGATGTCCATTCGCTCTACATGACCTAGCCATCTAAGCCGTTGGACTTTAATTCTGCTAACTAGGTCAGTGTCGCTGTACAGCCCGTGCAGTTCGTCGTTATATCTTCTTCTCCATTCTCCATCTATGCGTACGGGACCAGAAATCACCCGAAGAATTTTTCTCTCGAAGCATCCTAAGACGCTCTCATCTTCCTTTGACAGGGTTCAGGCCTCAGCGCCATAAATAAGAACCGGAATGATGAGTGTCTTATAGATGGTGATTTTACATGCTCGAGAGAGGACTTTACTTCTCAATTGCCTTCTGAGTCCAAAGAAGCAGCGATTTGCAAGAGTTATTCTTCGTTTGATTTCAGCGCTGGTGTAGTTGTCTGTATTAATAGCGGTGCCTAGGTAGACAAAGTCCTTAACTACCTCAAAGTTATAGCTGTCCATGGTGATGTTTTGTCCAAGACGTCGTCGTTCAGTGTCCTTTTTTGATGACAGCATATACTTGGTATTGCCCTCATTGACCACTAAATCCATCTTCTTCGCTTCCGTCGCAATGCTCAAAAACACTCCACTGACATCACGCTTTGATCTTCCAATTATGTCAATATCATCTGCGTATCCGAGTAATTGGATGGACCTTTGGAAGATTGTGCCTCTAGTATTGACGGTTGAGTTTTGCAAAATTCTTTCCAGAACGATGTTGAAGAAGTCGCATGACAGTGCATCGCCTTGTCTAAAACCTTTTTTGACATCAAATGCATCGGTAAAATATTTTCCGAATTTGATAGAGCAGCTTGCATTCTCGATCGTCATTTTGCACAAACGGATAAGTTTGACAGGGATGGCAAAACTAGAAATTGCTCGGTAGAGCTCTTCCCTATAGATGCTGTCATACGCGGCTTCAAAATCGATAAAAAGATGGTGGGTATCGATTTGAAGCTCCTGGGTTTTTTCCAAGATCTGCCGTAGTGTGAATATTTGGTCGATAGTGAACTTTCCTGGTCTGAAGCCACACTGATAAGGACCAATCAGGTTGTTGACGAATGGCTTCAGACGTTCACATAATACGGCAGAGAGGATCTTATACGCAATGTTAAGGAGACTGATACCTCTGTAGTTGGCGCAGTTTAGAGGGTCTCCTTTCTTATGTATCGGGCACACTATGCTGAGATTCCACTCATCGGGCATGCTTTCTTCCGACCATATTTTGCAGATGAGTTGGTGCATGCTCCGTACCAAGTCATCGCCTGCTGCTTTGAATAGTTCGGCAGCGATGCCGTCAGCTCCAGCAGCTTTATTTGACTTAAGCTATCTTCACTTCGTCAAGGTCGGGTAGGCGGAATTGTTGATCTGCGTCGCCGAGGTTGAGTGGTTCTATCTCCCTTACAGCGAAATTCGGTTCGTCATCGCCGTTATATAATTTAAAGAAGTGATCTTTCCATATTCTCAGCATCGATTGTGGTTCTACTACGATGTTCCTTTGATCGTCTTTACAGGCTTCGGTTCGTGGCCTGTTCTTTTACCTTTTGGTAAAATTTACCTGTTGTGACATTTTGTTGTGACATCCCTCTATCTCCTCGCGCTTCTCATGCTCTCTTTTTTTCCATCTAAGAAGGAGAGTTCCTCTCTCCTCTTCTGCTCGTAGAGCTCGCGAGCAGCTCTAGTCCTTTTATGCAACGCCGTTTTGTAAGCCTCTTGTTTCGCTGCGTGTGCTTGCCGGCATTTGTCGTCAAACCAGGGGTTTCGCTGTGGTGGCCGTGTGAAACCTAACACTTCAGACACGGCAACTCTGATGGCTGCAAGGCAATGTTGCCACTGGTTTTCAATGCTTAATGCAGGAAGCATGGGACTCCTTAAAGGGTTATTAGCGACTCGATCGGAAAAGGACATGGCAGTCTCTTGCGATTGTAGCCGTCTAACATCGAATCTTCTCACAGTACTTCCTTGTGTCATGAGACATTTCCAGTGTCTCATAGATGCTCGAGAGAATACTTTACTAATCAATTGCCTTCTAAGTCCAAAGGAGCACTGATTTACAAGAGTTACTTTTCTCTCGGCGTGATTTCAGCGCTGATGTCGTTGTCTGAATTTATTGCGTTGCCTAGGCAGACAAAGTTCTTAACTACCTCATAGACATAACTTCCATGTTGACGTTTTGTCTAAGAAGTCGTCGTTCAATGTCATTTTTCGTTGACAAAATATATACGGTCTTGACCGCATTGACCACTAAACCCATCTTTCTCGCTTCAATCGCAATTCTTAAAAACTCGTCAATGACATCACGCTTTGATCTTCCAATTATGTCAATAGCATAGACGGAGCCAAGTAATTGGACGGACCTTTGGAAGATTCTGTCTCTAGTGTTGATTATTGAGTTTTGCACAATTCATTTCAGGACGATAGCGACGTTGAGGAAGTTGCATGTCTGTGTATCGCCTTGTCTAAAACTTAATTGGACATCAAAAACATCGGTGAGATCTTTTCTGGCCTTTGTTGGACTTGGAAAGCCTTAAAGGACCAAATATCGATCAACCCTTGCAGATGTTGTTCTGGGGCAACCTGAGCCTTGAGTTGCTGCATGAGTTCTTAGCGCCGCTGTCACCGGGTTTCTTGTCATTTATAAGAACAAATGATTAAGATGTGTTTTTCCTTATTATGTTGAACGTACCGCATGAAATTGGAAAGACAATACGTAAAAGTTCAAATAAATATATAAAAAATTAGGCTTATTAAGAAACACGTCAAGAAGTATGATTGCACCCCACTCTTTTTTTGTAACTCAGAGTATTTATAAACAAAATCTTTATTATAAAACTTACAGCGTTTCTAACTTTTCTTCAGTATCTAGGAATTCGGGTAGTTTGCAGAGTACTTTGAGCGATTTATACAGTTCGGTGGTGTAGTGTTTGGTAAAAGAACACAAATGTTCATCACGCATTGATTTGCTAGTGCAGCAATAAAGTAAGTTGGCAATGTCCAATGCTATTGAACTATATCGAATAAGTTGGAAATCTACTAAACAAACCTTAAAAATAAACAAAGAATGTACATATGTATGTATTAAAAAAGTAACGGGTGTTTTTTTTTTGAACGAATGGCTTTCAACCTGGCAATACTTTTTTCGGAATCGGTTTTTTGACAGCTGCCACTTGATTTATTCTAATCTTGGTTTTCCGTTTTGTAATAAGAAGATTTAACCATGAACATCGCTTGCAGATCGCGCAAATTTATAAACAAAAGATTTTCACAAGAACATTTTGTTCAGCAATCAAGCTCAGAATCATAATTCACAAGCTGTTGTTGAAGCGCAGTAACATCCTCCAAAAGATACTGTTTGTTGTGCTCTATGGGCAGAGGAAGGCATTGGTCTATATTTATTTGAAAATGAAGTCGGCCATTGTGTTAGCATCAATAAGATACGCTATAGAACCATGATTAATAACTTTTTCGTGTCTGAATTGGAGGATGTTGATAAGGAAGACGAAACAATCAATTAATTGAAGGAAACTTTTGTTGAGGACATTATCTCGGGTCGAAGGCATGTGACGTGGCATCCAATGTCATGTGAACTAACGCCACATGTACTATTTTGTGTTGGGTTATGTGAAGTCGCTTGTTTACACAAATAAGCCCGAGACTCAGAATTTAAGCCATTCAGCTGAAATCATTTTTAAAACATAATGACAAACCCTTATCTTTGTATTAAAGCTAAATTCTTGGCAATAACAATAAATTATATGTGTTTTATTTCTTCTTAGAAACCACACATCTTTACAAAAAAAACACCCTTTATAAAGCAAGATAAAGAAAAGTTAAAACATACCTCTTGAACATCTCCATTGCAATTATACTTAAATAGGAAATTATTTGCCCAGCAATCCCCATGACAGATCGCCGATAATTGTGATTCAGTATGAACAATTTCAATCATTTGCGTAAAGAATGATGGACTTCCAATAAAATCTTTCATGGCACGAACATATTTTGAGTCACTAGGGAGGACATCTGAAACCTTTAAAATTTATAGATGATGATAAAAATGAGATAAGGTTTTATCTAGTTAAAAATAACACTGTTCAACAAAATTATGTATAGGTGGCAATCAAATTAAATTTGTCCAAAGGTTTATATTTTTATGTAAATACTTAAAAAACAAATTTTCCACTTCAGAATGGGAAACAGAAAAATATTTCAGAAATGTTTCGCAAGCGTCCAAACCAACAAAAACATTTTAGAAATGTTTATCTGTTTCTTAAATGATTTTTTAAATGTTTCTTAATATTAGTTTAAACAAATTGTTTGAGATGCGAACGAAATTAATTACCATCAACACCTTCTTTCACTCAAACAAAGCTGTAAAAGCCAATTAAATCAATTAAACTGTCTGAAAATCGTTTACTAGTACTTCCAACACTGACAGTGAAATTATTTACACTGCAGAAATTAGTGGAAAAGAGCTCTAGCGGCAGTTAAGAGAAACATGGTGTTTGTTTCAGTTTTTCAAGTTTATTTCGAAAAAGGTCATTAAATTTAATAAAAAAAAAAGTTCTGATTTTGTTCGTATCGATTATCTTAATATATATGATTCTTCCGTGAGTGTGTATGTCACTGAACTTCGCTTAAACGACTGGACCGATTTTGATGAAATTTTTTGTGTGTGTTCAAGGGGATCTGAAAATGGTTTAGATTCACAATTTTGTCCGCTGGACAATGTTTTTTTATTTATTTTTAATTTATTAGTAGCTGTTGATTTTATCGAAAGTAAGTGATTACGATACATAAAATTTAATCAAGAAAAACTTCGTGCTGAGGAGTACATTCATTTACGTGACGCCGTAATCGGCAACGTAGATGCAACGAATGACATCAACAATGTTGGTACCGCATATATTCTCCCATCATCATACACTGGTAGCCCGCGTCATATGCAGGACTATATTCAAGATGCCATGACTTACGTACGTGCATACGGCCGACCTGATCTTTTTATCACATTTCCGTGTAATCCAAACTGGGATGAAATCAAAAGTTTACTGTTGCCAGGTCAAACAACGATGCACCTTCATGATGTCACTGCACGTGTCTTTAAACAAAAATTAAAATCTTTGATGAATTTGATTACACATTACTCGGTATTTGGTGAAACGCGTTGTTGGCTTTACTTTGTTGAATGGCAAAAACGAGGTTTACCTCATGCGCATATTTTAATTTGGTTGGTGGATAAAATACGCGCAGAAGAAATTGACAAAATTATTTCAGCGGAAATTCCAGATCCGAATGTTGATCCAGAATTGTTTAACATTGTTACTACAAATATGATCCATGGTCCATGTGGCACTCTAAACATGATGTCGCCTTGTATGGATAATGGAAAATGTACAAAACGTTTTCCAAAACCATGTGAAACTTATACTATCACCAATATGGACGGTTATCCATCTTATCGACGTAGAGACGTAGACAATGGTGGTCAATCATATGAATTGCGTCTGTCAAATGGTGTGAGAGTAGATATTGATAATCGCTGGGTAGTTCCATATTAGCCATTGCTGTGCAAAACCTACAAAGCGCACATAAACGTTGAACTATGCAGTTCGGTGAAGTCTATCAAATACATTTGTAAGTATGTTCACAAGGGTAGTGATAAAGCTATATTTGCTGTTCAAAATGTTAACGACAATGACGAAATAACACGTTATCAAATGGGTCGATACATAAGTAGCAACGAAGTTATTTGGAGCATTTTTACGTTCCCTATTCATGAAAGGGATCCTGCTGTTATACATTTGGCTGTGCATCTTGAAAACGGACAGCGTGTTTATTTTACAGAAGATACTGCACTACAAGAGGCTTTGACGGCTCCAAAAACAAATCTTACTCAACTTTTTAACCTTTGTAGTCGACAAGATGCTGTTGGTCAATTCGCAAGGACGTTGATGTACACTGATGTTAATACATTTTTTACATGGAAAAACAATCAAAGAATTGGGAACCGCGGAAACGAGGCATTCCAGTACCAGGATTCGCTGATATATTTTTGACAAAATCTTTAGGTCGATTACATACATTGCATCCTAAGCAACGCGAATGTTTTTTTTGCATTTATTACTGGTTAACGTCCCTGGACCGACGTCCTTCCAATATTTGCGGAAAGTCAATGGTACTTCATACGATTCTTTTTTCGATGCGTGTCGTGAGTTACATTGGGATCTCACACTTGCAGATGCAGCACGGAGCTCATCTCCACAACAAATTCGTCAATTATTTTCAAAAATATTGACAACGTGTTTTCCGTCTGATGCATCTGCTCTGTGGAACAAATATAAAGAGTCAATGAGTGAGGATATTTTGCACGGACTGCGCATTCAGCACTTAAATTACCTTTGAACGTTCATACAAATCCCGAAACAATGTGTAACATAAAGAAGCATTCAGACATGGCTGAAGTTTTGAGAAAATGTAAAATTATTATCTGGGATGAATGTACAATGGCCCACAAGCATTTGCTTGAAGCTCTCGACAGGTACCTGAAAGATATCAAAAATAATGCTCGGCTTTTCGGTGGTGCTCTACTGCTGCTGTCTGGTGATTTCAGACAAACATTACCAGTCATTCCACGCGCGACGAAATAAACGCATGTTTGAAAAAATCTTATCTAGGGCCAAGTGTCACTAAATTATGCCTTACTATTAATATGCGCGTTCGACTTCAAAATGATCCATTAGCGTCAGGATTCTCTTAACAATTGTTAGACATTGGCAACGGTAAAATTCAATTGTATGAAGATACACAATATATTCGACTTCCAGGGAATTTTTGCAACATGGTGCCTACCAAAGATGAGGCAATAACAAGTATCCTTTCAGATTTAAGACATAATTATACTAATCATGAATGGCTGCGAGAGCGAGCTATTTTAGCCGCAAAAAATTTAGATGTTGACGCCATCAATTTTAAAATACAACAGTCATTGCCTGGTGATGAAATTACATTTAAATCGATTGACACTGTTGTTGATCCTGACGAAGTTGTCAACTATCCTGTAGAGTTTCTAAATTCACTAGATTTACCTGGAATGCCACCACATAATTTGCGACTGAAAATTGGCTCACCTATAATTTTGCTTCGAAATTTAAATGCCCCAAAATTGTGTAATGGCACGCGATTAGTTGTAAAAAATATCATGGGCAACATTCTTGAAGCCACTATTTTGAGTGGAAAATTTCAAGGTAAAGTTGTACTTTTACCACGGATCCCAATGATTCCTTCAGATTCGACTATACCATTCAAACGTTTACAATTTCCAATCCGCTTGGCATATGCTATGACTATAAATAAGTCACAAGGCCAAACAATGACAATTTGTGGCTTAGATTTAGAAAACCCATGTTTTTCTCTCATTATATGTTGCGTGTTCCAGAGTTGGAAAACCATCGAATTTATATATTTATACACCTTAGTGTATAACCAAAAATATTGTACAACGATAAATTAAGTTTTTGTAAATAAAAAAATATATTTTTTAAATAAAATAGTTTGAGTGTAAGCTTTTTTACCTTTAATTAAAACAAGTTGAAGATTTCATTACACATACTCACACGCTATCGATTAGTCTAATTGTAATAAATTTACATGTAAAGACGTTAGATATTGTCATAACATTTGAATAATAATTTTCATCAAAATGGTCCAGAATGTTTTAGCTTATTAAAAAAAGTTTGACATTTTCAAATTAAAGACGTGTAGACAGGACAACGTCTGTCGGTCCGGTAGTATTTTATAAAATAACTCTAGCGGCAGTGAAGAGAAACGTACGGTTTTTCCAGGTTTTCGGGTTTATCTTGAAAACTATTTGTATCAAAAATTACTCGTATCTTCTACAAAATTAAGGCTTATTTAATTTTCTAAAGAAATATGATATCAATTTGTTTGTACTTGTTTAAACCTTAAGAACGTTTCTGTAAACTCTTCTACTAAAGAAAACGAACAAAGAAAATATAAAAAGGGAAGTGCATCGCAATAGGACAGAGCATTTTATTAGTTATGCATCCCAGATGTCTCCAATACTAAGCAGCCTTGGGTTCATATACAGAAAACTTGGTTCTAAGAAGTTGGTAAACCTTATATAAAGGTTAGGGTTTTGTTCTTCATACTATGAAGTCCAGTTGTTGGAGATATCAGCTATTTGCCACGCGCGATCAGATTCCAGTGGTTCATTTAACCAATTAGTAGAGAAATCGTTGCCGCAGCTTCATCTGAGTCCTGTCTATCTAAATGCCTAGTCAAATTGGGTGGATTTAACCTGTTGATGTCCTCTATTGTTCCAATAGGTTTTCTGATGAGTGGAAGTGGCCTGATAGAGTTAATGAGTACTATATACTCCCCGTTTCTGTTAAAAAGATGCTACGAGGAAAAGCTTTCGCTAGAGCAGTTTGCGTTTTAATAGTAATACAAACATTTTTAGCTAATGTAATAATAGATCAAGTCGGCATAAGCCAACATGAATTAGAGGAAATCCAAAATAGCGGTATCATGGATGGGTAACGCTTTAACTACAGGACACAGCATTGAGTTTTTGAAGCATTAAATTCAACACGGTTTATAATTCCCCATTGGACAATGCTGTCGAGATCGGAATTTAATGCTGTGACAAGGCTGTGAGTCAGGAAACGAGTATGACAAGCTGAGGGTACTGTCGTCAGCGAACAGTTTAATAGATTAAAAGTGACAGACAAAAGATCGTTTATAATGATAAGATACACTTGGAACAGAATTTATGGCACGACTAAATGTATTAAAAAATAAAAATTAATATTAATAATACCGTTACATCTGACTTTGAGCAAATATAGCTTAAATTTGAGTTTGGATTCAGAACCAGTACTATTCAAAAACATAAGGAAATTACATTCAAGGTTTTTCAAAACTTCAGGTAAAGTCAAGTAATGAGAAACTACGGAATCTAAGTCAAACACTAAAATGATTCAAAATGTATCTAAATCATCATTCAATTTATTGTTAAGGGATATATTTTATTTTAACTAAGCCTTAAAAACTAGTTTTTGGTTTTCTATAGCATTTTTAGAATAGAATGTTTTAAAACCCTGATGTGGTAGAAAATTTTGAAAGCGAAATACGAAATCTGAACATCATAATTCCTTAAAGAAGTATTGTTTTTTTTTTGTCGACCAGTGTAATTAGTTAAACACACACTTCGTGTCACATGAATAGGGACAAGCTTTTTTCATTTGTTTGGTTTGGAAAAACGGAAATTTGAAATGAATGATGCACGTAGGTACATCACAAATTGTTTTTTTTCCAAAAAACGTATGGTTTTCAAAATTATCGTCCAATAAAAATCGAAAAAAGCTTGTCATTTTTCATGTGACCCGAAAGGTACCTACCATATTTATCGCATTATTGGTCAATTGTTCGTAATAGTTTTTATACCACAGTTCATTTGTAGAACAAAATAAACCCTCTGTGATAATCTCCTTTAGGTTTTGAAATTGTTTGGGATTTTGAAATTTGTAGGCTAAACTGAGCGAATGTAAGGTTGCAACCTCAGTTAGTACACTATTAACTTCATCAACACTCAAACCATTTTTTCGATCGGGCATTTTAAAACCACGAGTACGAAGATCCTCTGAAATAAAATATTTGTTAGATAAGTTTAGTTCGTTCTTAAATTTAAATCATACAATCAAATATTTATACCAACCCATAATTAAAAGATCTTGGCGTGCAAGGTAACATTTAGGAATTGCTTGAAATGTGCGATCTGTTTTAGTCCTTTGGTATCGTATCAGTTCTGGCATTAAGTTTGTGTAAAATTCAACTTCATTCCTGAAAGAAAAAAGATTACGTTTTTTATTGGTGTTTGGATTAAAGGAATTCTAATAACGCTTCTTCATTGATGGCTTTTACTGATAAACAATCTCAAACATTTTAAGTTTTTAATTAGAGGACAAGACCTTATGCTTTCAACTTATCCAATACTACTTATATCCGAAAGATCATTAGGGTAGGATGGTCTTAAGCGCCCAATACACGATACAATTATTGTACCGATTATCGTACAAAAGTTGAATTGCATGCGATGATTGTATCGTGTGTATAAAACAAAGTATCCGCTGTACTGAAATCGCATGGTCGAATGCTATCGAGCGAAAACGAGAGGTTGCATACGACTGCTTTGATGAGAATCGTACCGTTTGTAACGTATGTGACGACCGTGAAACCGATGTTTTTGTTTTGACTGGTAGCAAGTTAGTAGGAGAAAATGGTTTCCATTCCAGATTATAGCAACAAAATATTAAGAGAATTATAATCTTCGGGCTCAGTTAACTTAAGTTTATTAACCAGATAAATGTCTGAATGTAATGATCCTAGGAGCCACTCCTTGGCCCACTTTCTTTTTCTCCTTTTTTCAAGTTTCTCGCTTAATATAACTCTGGCACATATTAATATAACTTTGTTTCTTCTATTTAAGTCACTCATGATTTAATTTTTGCCATAATCTCAAAATAAAACTCTAAGCAAAGAATAGAAGATGAAAATGAGGAACTATTTTGACAGTTGATCAAATCGTGAGCTAGTCGTATGTGTGTGTGCTCACTTTCGATATCGCTACCGATATCGGTACAATTCAAGTCAGTGCGATAGATTGTATCGTGTATTGGGCGCTTAAAGCCTAGTACATACTTGTGAACCATCTCGTGAACCCATACAAATTTCAGTTTTTGGTTCACCCGTGAACTTGCTCGTGAAGCTGAGTGGAGAACAAAGTGGAGAGTTTTCGTTCACGGGCAATTCACGTGCAAAATGTACGGGAACTGTTGGTGAAGCTTTGACATTTGGTTTGTTCATGTTCACAACGTGTACTCACAAGTGTGTACCAGTGAGCAATGTCAAAAGTTCACTTTCTCCACTGGCGAACGTTCACTTCACGAGGAAGTATGTACTAGGCTTAAGAGTGCGCGGTCGATAAGAGTGCGCAAAGCAATCTACTACAATTTGAGAAGGCAAAGACGACTGAATGCACTCATTTTGGAGAGTTCTTAGTTAGGTTGGCCATCTGGTAAAATTTCATCAAAATGTGATCGTAAACAGAGGTGCTAGGTAGGTTTTAATTTGTGTGCTCTTTTTTTTTTGATTTTTTTAAGAAAACGATTTTAATTTTCTGTCAAACTTTAAGTTAAAACTATAAACAAAGTACAGAGTGTTGGAAAGGCGAAAACAAATAAAACATAAGAGTAACAGGTAAGTTTAGTTATCAGTGTAGTGCGAAACACATATATATTTTCCAAATACATATCCTACTAATCCAATGAAGGAGGGATTAATAAAAACCAAAAGCTCACGTTTTCGATAATGATTTGTTCCACTGTTTGGTGAGATAAAACATCAGATAATCAGTGGGGTTATTGCTACGAAAGCCGTACAGACGGTCATTAAGAAGCTTTTGTTCTTTGAGATATTTCTTAAGCTAACAATTATTCAGTGTTTTCATAGCTTCGGTCAATAATAAGACGGAGTATTCGCCTTTTTTAGAAATTTGCCTAAAAAAATTCTGTTTTCCATCTGCTCGGAGCGAGACCTGAGAAGTAGGACAGATGAAAAAACTAACTCAGTTGCCAGGGTTGAACAACACCTTTCCAGAACAATAGAGTGCGACAAAATATTGGTCCAATGGAATCACTAACAAGCTCAAGTACAGGAGGCGGAGTCCTAACACTTATTGGCGGCGTTGAATTGAATTCTCTGGAGATCTTAAAAATAGAGTTTGTACTGCATTTGTGACATTGCAATATAGGCGTTGCAGGCCTTCCTGGCTTGCTTGAATCTATTTGTTTTTTTTCATTGGGATCGGCTTTAAGACAACGGAAATTTACCTTCTTAACCCTAATAACCTCTTTACAGCTCTAATCCAAACATGTGTTTTCCTTAGGTTAGGTAAGGTTAAGTTAAAGTGGATATCCGTGTTGGAGTAAGACACACTTAGGACAGTTTAATGGCAAATTGTGATACCACATGAATCTTGAGGCTTTCCTTTTAGTTCAATGAAACTAGTTCGAGTGCCATACACCTAGCCGAGTGGGGTGCTTTTCTATTAAACAGTGCCCGGTAATGACACCGAATATCCATCTTATATGCGATCTGCTTACTTCAACTGATCTTTGCCTTCTTAGTATTAGTAGCATCTTGCATACGTTTACATATAGCGATTGGTATGCCAGCATTAGCCAAGCGTGATAGAATGGGGTTAATTCACCATTTTTGGCGAGTTCATATGCCTTACAATTTCCTGGAATGTCTTCATGGCCCGGCACCCAGCAAAGTTGAATATTGAACTATTGCCCCATCTCTATTAGACATGATCGACATTTATGGACTGTTATAGAGTTTGTAGAGACAAAGTCCAGAGATTTTATATCCTCACTATTGGAGAAAATACGGATATCAGTTATTTATATCACGTTTTCTTTAAGCCAGGACAAGACTTATTTTATCGCCAAAAGTTATTAATGAGAGACTTAATTTCAGTGAAATATGAAGAAAGATTAATTATTTCCTATAATAAAAAAAAAAACATTATAAGGAAAATTATTTGGCTCATTACTTTAGTTAATGCATTTCTACCATTTTAAATTTAGTAAAATTATTAAGTTTCAATACAAACTTGAGCATTTTAACTCGTTTTTTAATCTTCAAAGTGACAGATGACACATTATTTGACATTTGAAACTACGTTTAATACAATTAATTTCAGACACTACGTCTAACCTTTGTATATATTATATATACTATAGTACTCTTATGGAACATGAATTTTTAGTTCATTGATGGTTGACAGGCGGCGCGGCGCTGGGGGTACTAAAAATTGTTGTGGAGATTACAAAAGTTTAAGCAAAAACAAAGTTGAGAAAAAGAGTTGGTTGTATTATTTTCACTCTCGTAAAAAATCAAGGGAGTAAGGGAAACAAAAAAGCGTATATTTGCTTACGGTTTTTTTTGTGTGTTGCCATGGAGATATTCATATGTATTGAACGATGTAGGTTTTGTTTTTGTTGGATTTGATTTCAAATTTTCAAATTTATGAAATCTAAAATAATTCAAATTTATTTTCTCAATACCTACAATAAGGTGGGTCGATTTTGTATGGGAAAAAATAAAAGTTATTTGATCATATTGTAATAGTAATATTATGTTGTTTATAGTCCAGACAAATAATAATTGCAACAAAAATGAATTTAAATCATATCTTTATCCCGCGCATGGGCTTTAAACTTTGAGGTTTTGAAAAAAACAGTTTTTTTTTATTAATTTAAAGATTTTATTGAACAAAATTAAATATTATTGAAAAATTAAAAATTAATTATTAATTCATTAATCATAGAATACATTTTAGTAATTCATATCACAAAATTTAATTTAAATAGGTAAGAAATAATTTATTTTATATTCTAGGCAAGAAATCTCGTTTACTCTCAAATCGAGGCATTAGTTTCCTGGATGAAAGTTTCGCTTGTATCGAGCCTTCCCTTGAATTTTTGTCACATAAGGTCATAGATGCTTCTGTAACTATTTTCACAGAACGTTCAACAGCCTGTGTGTGACATGGTAGCTTTAAGAAAATGAGATTTTCGTTGCACTGAGAACTAACAGCCTCGTTTATTTCTTCATTAGTGTTGTGTTGAAGAATTGGTGGTTCGTCAAATTCTTGCTGCCAATCTATGAGCTCACAATAGCTTGCAGCATCGAAATTGTGAGGAGGCACTTCAAAGACACGAGGTTGCTTTCCTGACAGATATGTCATGAAATACAGAGGAAACAATTGCAGCAGCCGCTCTGTCAGAAATACCGTAACGGTCACATGTTTTTGACACCATAGGTAAATTTTGAACATATAATGTTTTTTTTGGTGCTTTTGATGTAGATGGTAAGTTAAGTTGTTTAGGCAAAGGTATTTTTGTTGCAGGTAAGTTTAGTTTCTTAGGAGAATGTCTCGTTACCTCAGAGTCGCTCGAAGAGGAACATAACTCCTGTTGTTTAGTATTAGACTTACCTTGATTTTTGTTAATGCTAATATTAGGTTTTGGTTTTGTAACAGTAGTTCCATTTAACTTTTGTTTTAATTTAGTTGTTAGAATTCTGTCAATTCCTCCAAAACGCATTTTCCTTTCCTGTCTTTGATCCAGCAAAAAGTTCCACTCTTCTTTTGGTACCTTGTTTTCTCTTCGACAGCAACAAAGTTGAAGTTGTTTGCATTTACACGCACAAATATCGAATAGGGCCTTGCTTTGTTTTAAGAAATCGTTCTTTTTTTCTGCTGATAAACGCTTAAGGGATTTGATGAGGTTTTTGCATTTTAAGTGGTACGCTTTTATAAGCTGAATTACCCTAGTGTGGGAAACCGTTGGAAGCGACGATTTTCTCCATACCATTTCAATTTTTTGTGACACTCTCACGGCAATATCTAAAACTGTATGTTCTTTTTTAGAATTCCGTATCCTTTTAAGCTCTGATCTGTGCCATTCATAGCATTTCATGACATCTTCGTAGGTGGGTAAAATATCATCCCTTATATCTCCTACATTTCCAAATAAAGGGCACTGGTAACTTTGTATCCTCGTTTCCATGTTAATCTAATTACCAGTATTATTGAATACTAATCAGAAACAAACAATGGTGAATCAAAAAGCAATTCATGTAAGTTTAGTAAATACCTAAATAAAATTAATCAATTTACCTTCAAAGATATAGATTTGGCCGAAGCTAATTTATTTATTAATGTCAAGCGCAACTTCTAACTCCCGCTTGCACATCAGAGAGACGATTGGTGTTTGATACGAGATTATGTAAGTGCGCCGCGATAGTAATGCAGCTGTGAAAGCTTCTTTTCTTATCTCGGTCGCAACTACCGCTATTTTTCATAAAAAGAATTTGTGTTTGATGCAAGTGCATTAGCTGACCTTCACATTCGTTACAATATTTTTTTTTGTCATTTTGTTGGGACTAAGCTGCAAAAAATCTTAGAGGAATAGGATGATGTGCTTTTCTTTGATTGACAAAAGCTAATATTTAATTTTGGGTGTAAAGAAAAATTAATGTATCGAATGTTTGCCGCACTGAGGAGATAGTAGAAAAATCGCAATATTATAAGGCTTAATACAGCTTTGAACTATCTCTTAGTCTTACAAAACAGACATTTTATTTAACAATAGGGACATAAAAACTATATTCACTAAAAACAATACAATGGTATGCATTAAGCTTCCAATCTTATAATTATAGTGGCCTAGGATTACGTTGCATTTAAACGTAATTTTACACGATTTAAAAAATATAGAGTCTCGATGCGCGGACTCTTACACTGAAAATAATTGAATAATATTTTAGGTGTGTGCTATTTACATAAAAACACAACATAATTTCACTATTACAAATTAATTTGACAAAAAAAAATCGACCCACCTTAACCTACAATGTTGTCAAATTTTGAATATTCTACATTGGATGTGTGGAGTGAAAATTTTTTTCTTTGAAATTCTAAAAAATACCCCCGCAAAAGTTGCATATAGCACTAAAATCAATTTTAAGAACTTCTATTTTTTTTATTTTCACCACTAGGGGTCACGCAAAGCAAAGAAAAAAAATATTTTTTGTATGGGGTTTCATACAACTTTGAAATGTATGAATGCCCTATTTTATAAATCAGACCTTTGTTATTGTATTTTCTATTTATTAGGTTATAATTATTAATTTTATTTCTGCACTTCTTCAGTATAAAAAAATTTAATTTTAAAAAGAATCCTAGTTTCCTTGCACCATTGCTTGAAATAAAATTTAAAACCAAAAACTTAGTTGTCCGGCATTAGGTGTCATTTTAATAATTCAAAATAAACCTAACTGCTTTTCACTCGTGACGTGACTCGTGTATTACAAAAGAAAATTTGATTTACAAATACTTAAGTGTTCCTTTTAATTATTTTTTACAAACATTATTGTTTAAAAAAAAATAAGTTGTTGAGATGTACGTACGATTGCCTTGAAAATCGAAAACAATATTTTACTGACATTTTTTTCTAGAAATTAAAGTCAGAATGGATACTTGCTCACAGAGAAAAGTTTGGAAATATTTGGAACAGGGAAAATGTTATCGATGCGTCTGTTACCAACTAACGAAGATTTTTGTCGCTACATTTTCTTCCTCGAAAAAGAAGAAATCTCCTTGATGAAGAGAATATCACTCACAGCTTCGAAAATCATGCAAATCTACGTTATGTCTTCAATTCCAACGGTCGGTAAGTTCAGTGTTGAGAAAAAAATTAAAAAATTAAACAAGAAAAGGACTGCACTTCTTAAAACACCAAAAAACAGAAGGTCAGGTGCATTTGAGCTGCAGTTAAGCGATTTTAAGAACGATGGTAAAAAACTCTTTGACATATCAGCTTGTAAGTGCATTGATTTGAAGTGCTGCTCCTGTTCAAAAGAAAAAAAAGTTTCATTAAAAGAGCGTTCATTTTTGGAATATCAAAGGACTCAAAGAAAAATTGCCTTGGCACAGTCGATGTTATTGAAACCAGTAAGCTTCAAAAATCTCTTGCAAGAAAGTTGACGAGTTCTTTAGCTTCAAGCTCTTCCAGCAAGCCGACGCAATTCATCAGACATCACTGAAACAGACGAAAATCTACTTTTCAGATGCCGAATCTGTTGTGATTTCAATGCCACTAGAAAAAAAAACACGGTTAGGCAAAGACGCTCTTTTCAACACCAACCGAAAATGTCTCCCTAATGTTGCGAAGGTGGCAGACAGATTCAGAATGTCTGATAGAGCAACAGCAACAATGGTAACAGCAGTTTTAAGAGACTACGGTGTTATCCATGATATGGATCAATCAAATATTGCTGACAGAAGCAAAGTAAGGAGGGAAAGGTCAAAATCAAGGGAGCAATTGATTAACACATCTATCCGTGAACCATTAGGGATCTATTTTGATGGTCGCAAGGACTCAACAAAAACGCCTCGTGGTAATAGTTCCAGTTTCTTGAACAAACTGGTATCTCAATGCACAATATTAAACTTATTGGATGCGACGGAACCAATTTAAATACCGTGCTAAGAGGTGGAATTATTCGGCAAATTGAGATAAAAATTCAACGCCCTCTGCAATGGTCTATTTGTATGCTCCACGCAAATGAACTGCCTCTTAGACATCTATTTGAGAATATTTATGGAAAAACATCTGGACCAAAAGCTTACTCTGGTGATATTGGAAAAGATCTTAGGAACTGCCAAAATGTATGTGTTGCTCAGTATCAGGCAGTTCAAATTAACTTACCTGATCTCCAATTGTTTTTCCTGAGCTCAGATTAAAAACATTTTTATGAAATATGTAAAACTATCAGCAACGGTGTCCGTGAATTATCAATTTTTTATATAAATCCTGGAACGATGGTGCATTCAAGATAGCTTACCACAGCTAACCGCATTCTTCGAACTTATGTGTCAAGAGAATCTCCAGAAGAGCCATTGAAGCAGACAGTCGAATATATTGCTAACATTTATTCTGTTATGTGGTTTGAGATAAAATCTCAGCCTTCCTTCGTATATGATGTTTGTGTATGAGAGTATACACAAACAATTTGTACGAATACTTAAAGAAATCTCGATTTGTTGATTACCTTGGAAATGTAGAACGAAGCTGTTATAAAGCATAAGTGGGTCTGACCGCACCAAATCGTGAGATACATGATTTTTTGATCGTAATTTACAACGTGAGCAGAAGTTTCTAATAATTTACGATTATATGTACAATCGAATATAACCAAATTGAATATTCAACAAAAACATTTGTATGATACAATCATGCAAGCCGTTTTCAATAATCCAGGTGGATTATATTTATTAGTTGCACCTGGTGGTACAGGAAAAACTTTCGTTGTATCATTGATTTTAGCGACTATTCAGAAACTTGCATTGGTACTTGCATCTTCGGGAATTGCTGCTACATTATCATCAGGAGGTCAAACCGCACACTCTGCATGAAAATTGCCATTGAATGTACGGGTGATTAAAACTCCAATTTGCAATATTTCGAGAAATTCTGCTATGGCAAAAGTTCTGCGATTAACGTCAATTATTATATGGGATGAGTGCATAATGGCGAATAAAAAATCAATAGTACCATTTAATCGAACAATGCAAGATTTACTCGGTAATCAACAGCTATTTTGGTGGTGCTCTGATATTGCGGTCAGGGGACTTTCGTCAAAAATTGCCTGTCATTCCTCGATCAACTCTTACTGATGAAATAAACGACTGTTTGAAGTCAACAGTTCTTTAGTGATATATACAAAAATTGACACTGAACATTAATATGCGTATTCACCTACACCTACAATTGCAAATTCAATCGAAACTGCCAGGTGTAGTCACGACATACCAATTGACAGTGTTACGAGTCAAGATGAGTCAATGAATTATCCAATTGAATTTTTAAATTCATTGGAACCGGCTGGTATACCACGGAATCGCTTGAATCTGAAAATTGGCTCTTTGAGTATATTATTGCGAAATATTAATCCACCAAAACTGTGTAATGGCACCAGATTGGCAGTGAAAAAGTTATTGCCAAATTTGATTGAAGGTACAATCTTAACTGGAAAATCAAAAGGAGAAGTGTGTTTGATACCGAGTATCCCTATGAGTTCAACTACTGATATGCCATTTGAATTCAAAAGATAACAATATCCTGTGCGTTTATCATTTGCGATGTTTATAAATAAGGCCCAGATCAAACACTTAAAGTTTGTGGTGTCAATTTGGATTAATCATGTTTTTCACATGGTTAACTTTATGTTGACTGTTCTAGACTCGTCACCCCCAACTATTTATTTATTCATGCTCAAAATGGAAAAACTAAAAATATTGTTTATCCAACTGTTTTAGACTAATTCATATAGACCAACCATACCTAATAATAGTTCCCAATTCTTTTTATTTTTTAGTTTTTACTCTTTGATGATAAATATAATAAAAACCATATATCATTTGTGTCATTTGAATAAATGAACTTAATAATAATTTTTTTGTATTACTATGGCTTATACGGAGCGAAGCACGTACCGAGCCGCTAGTTATATATTATAATTAAGTGGTTTTGTGTTTCAATATGACTGATGATCTTTCATTAAAGAAACGAATGTTTCCAATTCATCTCTTCTCTGATTAATTGGGTGAAACCAATAACCGGAAGGAAGGTATGTTGAGATCTTTGCTGAGTTAAATCAATTAACCCAGCTTGTCGATGAGCCAACTCGAATCCCTGACGTTGCAGTTCAATCCGCCAACACCCTAGACTTGTTTCTTACCTCTGACTCTAATAAATACACAATTAGTGTATTACCGCCTGTAGGCACATCAGACCATTGTATCAAATCTGCAAAATTCTCATGTCGAAAAAACCCAGTTAAAGAAAAAACTCCTATGAGAACCGTTTGGCAATATGAGAAAGCCAACTGGGACGGTCTCAATGAATTCTTCAGGAACTTTAACTGGTCACTATGCTTCCTCGATAGTGACGTGGATTCCAGCACAGATATGGTTACAAATTTAATTCTTTGTGGAATGAGAAATTTTATCCCGAACAGGGTAAAATCTATCAAACCCAAAAAGAACTCATGGTTTGATTCGAGCTGTAAAGAGGTTATTAGGATCAGAGATGTAAGTTTCCGTTGTTACAAAGCCAACCCGACTGAGGAAAACCGGAATAAGTTCAAACAAGCTAAAAAAGACATGTAATGGTCATATTCGTCGAACCAAATTTTTGCATGATCAGAAATTAAGGCAAAAAATACTACTATGTCCCAAAGGTAGTAAAAATGTCTGGTCATTTGTAAAAAACGTACGAAACACCACGTCATCCTCGGTTCCAAAGCTCGTCCACAATGACACTCCCTATGTAAGCTCGATTGATAAAGCCAATTTGCTTGCAGCACAGTTTGCTGTTAATTCGACGCTACCGGAAAGTGTCATGAGTCCTCCTGTTCTTGAGAGCGTAAATGATTCAATGGGACGAATCTTCTTTCGCACTCGTGCAGTTGCAAGAGTACTGACAGACCTTGACATACACAAATCCGCTGGCCCGGATAGTATCTCCCCAATTGTTCTGAAGAGGTGTTCTTCATCGCTGGCAAAACCACTGCGTAAACTTTTCCATCTTTCCTACTCTACAGGTCTTTTTCCGAGCGGATGGAAAATAGAATTTGTCCAGCCTGTCCCTAAAAAAGGCGAATCCTCCTCTCCCTCTAACTATCGTCCAATAGCACTCACGTCCCTTCTTTCCAAGGTCATGGAAACGCTGATTAATTATCAGCTCAAGAAATATCTCGAAGAACGGAAGCTTCTTAATGACTGACAGTATGGTTTTCGTAGCAATAGGTCCACTGGTGATCTCATGGTTCATCTCACCGAACAGTGGAACAAATCTTTACATCGTTTTGGAGAAAGTAATATTATTGCACTTGATATTTCAAAAGCATTTGATAGAGTTTGGCACCAAGCTCTCGTATCGAAAATGCGTGCTTTTGGCACGGTGCAAGAAATTTTTCACCCCTTCTGATCTGGCTGTAATTTACAAAGCCTTCATCCGTCCAAAGCTTGAATATAATTCGCATATCTGGGCAGGTGCCCCCAAAATAAGTTTAAATCTCTTGGATAGAATACAAAAAAGGGCTTTAAAAATGATAGGCGATAGAACTATAATTGAAACATTTACATCGCTAGATCACCGCCGCAATGTTTCATGCCTTTCGTTGTTTTATCGATATTTTTACAAACAATGTTCTGTTGAAGTAGCCATTTGCATTCCACCCCTTAAACGATTCAGCCGTAATACTCGCACTTCCAGGTATGCTCATCAGTTCACCCTTGAGCTCAATTTCGGGCGTACTGTCAAGTATAGAGATTCTTTCTTAAATCGTACATCGAGAATGTGGAATGCTTTAGCCAACTCTGTTTTTCCCTCCCATTTTGATGTTCAGAACTTTAAGACCAATGTGCACCGGTATCTCCTTTGTAATCCTTCCCTATTTTCCTAATGCTCGCACTGTGTTTAAATATAAACATATAAAGGGTACTAATAACCCCTTGAGTGCCTGCAAATTATAAAAAAAAAAAAAAAAAATACGACTTCATTGTTTTCGATACTTTTGAATACCACGATATAAAAACACATGGCAATAGTACGCTTTTGAAACATATTAAAAGTCAATTGAGTTAAAATAAAAAAATATCTAAAATATAACCAAATGTAGACGATTCACGGGAAAAATACGTTTTGTGTGAAAACAAAGTCCTCACAGAAAAAAATCGTACTGATTTTAACCGTACGGACGAAACCGTCTCGTGTGAAAGAGGTCTTAGGCCATCCCTGACTCTATAATTACATAGTGGCGTTGCCGCTCAATACAAAACTTCAGCCCATATTTTCTAAAAAATAAAATATCATTAAATTGTTGGATCAAATATTATATTTGTATTAGTGTTTACGGAAAATATATGTTTTACTTTTTCACTTTTTACTCCATCATTTATTTAAAGTTAAAAATGGAAGTATGTATGTCACAAGGCTGTGTTATGATATTAATTTGTTCGTGTCACCGTAAAATCAACGATAAAATTTTTACTTAAAAAGGCACGATCGTGTCCCTTCGGCATCGCTGGTGTCACCCGTTCCATAAAACAAAGGGGTTATATAATACACACAATTGCATTGTTATGTATACACACATAATATACAATCTTAGCATTTACAGCTATGTGACTGGCTTTGCACGGGGCTTCTGAATTAAAATTCCATATCATTCGATTATTTAGTTCGTAAGAAAGTCGCGCGTGCGTTGATTGTGTTTAGTGAAGGAAAAAAAAAGAAATTAATTACTGTTCATTTTGTTATATTTTTATATCCGGCCTTGCATATGTAGGTAAGTAAAATATTCATAAATCGCGACGAAAATGCTGGATAAAACAAGCAAATTGATGTTTAAAAGTTACAATTCACGAATACATGTACCTATTCATTCCAATCTGCATACAAGAATTTTTAATTCGCCGCGCCATCAACTGAAAAAACTATTTTCTTGAATCTCAACAGGATTGCTTGAAATGGATAGTAAATTAATCTTTAAGGCTGGTTTTACACTACACGGTTTTGACCGTAAGGCAAAAAACCGGACGGCGACATTTTGTTAGAGGCGCGAAGAAGAGCATAATTATATATACTGCGTATCAGTACTTGCCCTTGAATAGATGGATTCCTTAGGTCCGATGAGTTTTTTTCTATAGAGTAAGCATAGTGACCAGTTGTATTAGTTGGCTTTTAAGTATTGTCAGTTCTCTTAGGTACTTTCTTTAACTGGTTTGTTTTGACACGAGAAATTTGAAAATATAATACAATGATCATTTATGTAACTCTTAAGGAGATAAAACATTTATAGTGTACTTCTCAGGGTCAACCGTAAAAAATAAGTTACAAGTATTTGCTGCTCGACCTTCCACGTCCAATATTAAAGTGGTCCCATTGACCAGTTGAGTAAAGTTGGTCAAGGCAGTGAAGATCTTAGCAGACACTCCCTCGGGTGTTGCCTGACCCGACTTTCGAAGCCATGAAGAATTGTGTGCATTGAAATACTCTGTAGAAACAGTAGTGAACAAATATTTGAGAACAAAAAATGAATCGAAGATGATTGCGCAAACCAAAAGCAACTTTAATTGCATCGAATATTAAATAATTAAAAAACTAATTTAGAATTCAACTTCATTTGTTTTTAAAATTTAAATAAATATTTTCAGTTTCAGGTTCTAATGGAAAATAAAATAAAATTGTTTTTTTAATAGTTCACTAAATGCTAGTCAAAACAAATGCGACTCTTAAAAAATATTTTAATTTTTTTTAACCTTACTGAAATGTTGGTAGAAATTTTTAGCAAACAGTTTGTTTTTAATCACTTCAGTACATCTTCTAGGTATGGATTGAGATCTGGGGACTGTGATGGCCATTGTAACACGTTAACCTGGTTTTCTTGAAAGCACTTCTTAACCGTATTGGACTTGTTGTGCTTTGGGTCGTTGCACTGCTGAAATATTAATTTCAGAAGCAACTGATCCTCAGCGTGGGGCATCATTGTATTTGCAAAATTTCACGGTACATAAAACGATCTATTTGGGAAATAAATCGCAATTCGTTACCTTCTCCGTGTTTCACAGTAGCTTTCGTGTAACGTGGATTGAGTGACTATTTGGCTGGTCTGCAAAACCTTCTTCGGAAGCCATCCGAACCCTTGAAATTAAACTTGAGTAAAAAAAAATCGTAAATTTTAATCTCGCCAGCTAGTTTTTGGTGGAAGCAAACGGATTTTTTAAAGCTTGGAAGATTTAAGTCCACCATCAACAGCTCGTCTCCGTATTATTCTCGAGCTTACATTCGATCGAGTTGAGTTCGTATTTTTCTCCCTGACATAAAAGGCTATAATTGATTTTATTATTGCAGAATCCCTTCGTTTTCTTGTTTTTCTTGGTCTGCCACGTCGATGAACCGTTTGAAATAACTTTTTGGATTTGTAAAATTGTATTAATCGGCAAATCACTGATTTTGAGTATTTGTTTCCGACCATTTTACACAAGTAAGCTAATCACACTGATTAACTTGCCCGTAAACTGAATACCACCTAATAAATAGATTCAACTCCGCTCGTTTGCCAACACTTTTAATATGAGCAATGGATTTTGTAACGAATTAACTATTCTCTATTAATAAGAAAAAGAGAGATAGCACTAAATAGTTGCTTTTGTTTTGACCAACAACAAAATTGGGTTAACTGTCCTTCCTACGTCATATTTAATGGACCGTTATAAAAACTATTTTCTCTTGTTTTATAGGTATTTAGAAGTTGATACATAAAGTGTTCAATTTTAGAAAAAAAATTAACATGATTTGTGTAAGTTATTAATTTTAATGATATAAGATGGATGTATTTTTAGTTGCTAATGTTTTTGGCAACACTGCATATTCGGTCTCCGATTAAGCAAGTTGTAAAGTTCCTATTAGAAAACCCTCTATAACTATGTATTCTGTTTTAATAATTTATTAGAATACAACTTTTTCTTCTCTTCTTTTTGTGTATGGTTTAAGTAAAAACTGTTTAATGATTATCAAATTTTTAACGGGCGTCGGTGGTGTAATGGTTAGCATAGTTGCCTTCCAAGCAGTTGATCCGGGTTCGATTCCCGGCCGACGCACACTTTTTTAATTTTTGTTTGTTAAAGTTTTAATTTACCTAAAAAGCTTATCACTTTTATATGCCTCCCGTCTAGCTGTATTTTCCGGAAGTCTCTTGCATATTACGCTTTTTTCCCACTTCTGCTGCTTGTCTTCATCATCATCAGCAGCTGATGATGTGCCCATACGATGACCCGTCAATTGGATGCGGTACAGAGTAGCGGTGTAATTGTCTCCACGACCAGATCCCTGTGCTTCCTACACGAACACGATACACACAAATTAAAACTCATAAATTAAGAATTAAGAATAAAGTACGTATGTAGGTTTTGTGTGGGTGGAGCCGTTTAAATTGCAATATCTAAATTCTTCCGGCTTTAATTAAAATGTTATTGTTGTTATAATAATTTATAAGGAATGGAATGATGTAATTTAATTTGTATATACTCACTTCATACGAATCAATTACCAATCCCGGCTCAAGTTTTCCAAAAATATCCTGAAATGTTTCAAGGGATAGTTTGGATGTAGGAGATTGGTCGTTGACACCCATTTTCTTTGTTAACAAGTACTCGCCCGGAAATCTTGATTCCAAGGGAATCTGATTTAAAGTTTATTTAATTTGTTGTTTATTGTATTATTTTTGGTATTAAGAAATAACGAAACTTTAATGTACCGTAAGATAGTATTCAATGTTTCCGATGACACAAGTGAAAATACACAAAAGTGTTAGATATGTTTTGCTATGTTGAAAAACGAGATGACACTTTGTTATTGATTTTTTCTAACTAATGAAGGTTCTGTTTCCTTCTGTGTAAGTTTGTGATACGGTAACTTTTATTTTCTCTGGTTCTCACTTTATTAACGAATCCACATGGGGGCACTGTCATCGAACTGTGTACAGAACACGTATAAAATGTCAAAATGAACTTCGTTTCAGTTCTTCAAATCAAAATCGGATAAATAAAATGATTTTTAAAAAAAGACAGGGACTAGTAATAGGGTGTCTTTCAACAGCGAAGCTCATTGCGGGACTGAAGTTGAATCGTTTCAAAGTTCTGGAGAAAATCTTATCCAAGATAATCATTGAAAGAATTGTCAATTGCCTTTATTTGTATGATAAAATGGAGGGGAAGATACCCACCGTCTGTAATGCATGACATGATGCCACAAGACAGAGGGCAACTGCATCTTCTTGGAATGTGTAGAGAACCCGTGCCATTATATAGGAACGAAACGAAACTTGATACTTAAGGTTTAAATGGCATAGTGCGTCATGAGATGAATAATATGTTTCGTCAGCACCTCATACAAAATAGACAATGTATGTTTTTTTCTGTGACAGAAAGATGAGGAAAGATGATCTTGGAAAATATACACATACTTATGGTATATGAGAATAGGGGTACATCCTACCTATCTACTCAAACAAATTAAGTCACAGCGATATAATAAAATTTAAACGCCATGAAATCGACGCGATTCAGTTAAGAAGAGAGTATTTATCTGATGAGTGATTTCGAGTCATCGTATACGGTATGTTGGGGAAAGGGATAATGTACCGTATTGTTTAAACCTATGTAAATTTGCATGATATGTTTATATGGCATCATATGTTTTACTCATGTATCAAATTTTGGGGTCAAAGGTTAAAATATTTAAACTCCTGGAAGCAAAAACATATCAATAAGACATCATTTTGTTTACAAATGTGATGATACATTTTTCTAAATTGGTTTCAATAGATTCAAAGCAAATTAAATCCAGGAATTAGAAATAAAGTCAAATTTATAAATAGACTTTATAGGTGGCGCAGAATTTCGTCATTTTTTTAAATTATTTTATAAAATTAGAATAAAACTTCAATCTAACTAATTGCAAGAGTAACTAAAAAAAAGGACCAGCCCACTCCATCGATCAAAAGTTTAATCCAAACATTAATCGATAGATGGGAAATCACATTTCAGGACCTGGTTTAGTGGTATATAATTGGTAATTTCTTAGAGCCTAATAGAAAGCCATGTGTATCTAGAAATAGAAATGCTTTAGGAGGTATGCTTCCAGTTCCGAATATATTTCGAAAATAACAAAGGCTTAGATAAAATAAATCCCATTTTAATTTGTTTTCAATATTGATAACACTTTTGTTGTAAGTTTAAATTAGTTTTAAAGCATTGT
Organism: Eupeodes corollae; assembly: GCF_945859685.1. Classification (NCBI taxonomy): domain Eukaryota; kingdom Metazoa; phylum Arthropoda; class Insecta; order Diptera; family Syrphidae; genus Eupeodes; species Eupeodes corollae. Next base: position 142,186,693 of record NC_079147.1, on the reverse strand, counting down.
TTGATTTAACTAATATACATAATGACTCTTCAAATGACAGTTGAGTTTTCGAGGTGTCTAATTTCAGTGATACTAACCTCAAACCACGAAATCAATTTGTTTTGTGTCTGTGATTTGTATTCTGGATTTTTTTTTAAAGTATAAAATTCATTTTTATGAATGATGAACCTTTATACCAAAGAGAATATATGATAAAGATAGTTGGCAGCACAACAATGAGGATTTTAAAGAACTACACCCCAGTTATCTCAAGATCTGTACGTTTATTATTAAATCTGTTGGCAATAATTGCAGTTCAACACTTGGCTGTATAATCGATTTCAAAGTTAAAAATGTATTGTTTTCGGGCCACTCTTGACTATCGGATTTTCGATGGTGATTGATTCCTTTGGGCCTCACCTGTACACTTCTCTTCAAAGTTATCAGCAATGGGACTGCATTCTCTGAACTTCGTGCAAAGGCAACTAGTTAAATTTTTACATATAGTTATTGTCGTATTCAATATTCCAAGATATTCCGATGAAGAATGTCATAGTCACTTTAGGAAGAAGTTTAATGGCGATGATGATTCAAACTCCGGCCAATTTTGGACCCGAGCCCCTTCGTCATAAATCTAGCACATTAACTCAAAATACGGCCATGTCATGCGTCCTGTGCCGGTCGACTTTTTGTTGTTGTTGTCCACAGTTTTATTGTAATGGGTACGTTCATAGTTTGCAATTTTTTGTTCAAAGATATGTCTGAGAAATTATACGCTTTTGTCACCATGACTCTCTGTATTTCAAGAAATACAGCCTTATTTGTATGTTTCTTAAGTCTATATTTCTTTTTAGACATTATTCTAAAAATAAAAGAGTTGCCTAATGGTCCCAAAATGATTCCACATCTAAAAAGAAAAAAAAGGTTGGAATGGAAATTTTTTTTATTAAAATCATACTGACAATTTCAATTCAGATTGTAATTGTTTCAACTCGTTCCACGGAACTGGTTGGTGTTCAACAGATGATTGTATTGACAGAAATGAACTTGACTAAAATAGATTTTTTTTGGCAAACTTTCCAGTAAATTTTCCAATAAAGTTACCTTAATTAGCTGGCCACTCAAATGCTAGAAACTTGCCTTACTTTCAGGTCCATTATGTCGTCTGAAACTGCCCAATGTAACCTGAGTCAGATCATAAAAAAATATTAACCGATTACTTGGAATATCATTAGAAAAACCCAAGATAGTTTTATGGCGCCCTGTTTCGATTCGGAGTGTAAAAAGGCTAGACTATCATTTGGATGGTTTTACAAAATTTTGTTATTACCTCTTTTGTCTTGCAAGATTAAAACAGATACTTGGGCAAAATACAGAAACACTATTTTTACCATTCCATCAGCCAATTTTCTTAAATGGTAATTCTGGACAGATTGATGGAGCAAAATCAAGATATCGTGAAGGGAGTTTTTGTTAAGAGCCAAGGTAAGCAAAGATAGGAAGAGTTATCTTTGGAACTTAAAGGCGAAATACTCCCAGGTGACTTAAGGTAGGGAAAATTAAAGTTCGAATGTAAAAGCGGATTTCTTTTTTGATAGTATTATCGTTAGCGAGCTTAGCCATTCGCTTCAAATATCAATGATGCCAACGACTTTTAATTAGTATTGTATTTCTCAGATCTTCTGATTTATTTATTTAAAAAAAAAAACAATGATAATGTTAAGCAACGTTGATTTGTTTTTTGAAGATAACTATTATGACAGAAAGGGGGAAGAAAGGAAACCATTTGAAATGAGATGCAATAAAGCAGTTAATAAGGAAGGGACTTAGGATAAGTTAGGTTAGGAGTGCGGAGGATTCTATGTCCACCCCATGAGCTTAGGCCCGAACTAGGATGGGAAAAGGGGGTATTGGAGCCACTACAAAGGCGTTGGCATGCTTGCGATGCGCGGCTAAGCTATCCGGATGAGGAGGGGATCTTACCTTCGTAGATGGACCTCTCCTCTTTCCAAAACTAAAATTTTATGCCATTACAAAAAAACTTAAACGATCCCAAAATATTACAATAACACATAAATCTAAAAGAACAAAAACTTATACCGACTTGCACACTCTACAACCAAAACTCGACTTCCAAACTAGCACTACACTTAAAGAATACCAAACACAGGACAACCTACACACCGCCACCAGACACAAGACTATCGGCACACTACGACCGACACACCATCACCAGACACACCATCACCAGAAAACACGACATTCACGCCGGACCTGATACACCTTGGGAACGCAGCGGTTGTTGTTGCAGCATGGCCGTACCCACCCAACCTGGAGCTCGACTGGCCTTATCTTTCGAACTCCTCTTACTAAACTGTGAAGCTGAAATTACGTTATGTGACCAAGTTCACTGAAGAGCATTATCCAACCTTACCGCACCACCTCTGAAAAGTTAAATAAAGGAAAGATACATAGACACAAAATGTATCTACAAACCTTATGCCAATCTTTTCCTTCACGAAACGGAGTTCCAACTCTGCCAATATTCTTGTTGGTTTCTTTTTGATGAACTGAATACTCCTATGCCGCTAGCCATATCGGGATTCGTTTTCATCAATTGCACAATTCTAGCAAACAATATAAAAATTATTTGCAAATACCTTTTTCTTCTATCATTCATTTTAACAAACAAACGGAAAACTCTGGGGTGAAATCGGCTCACTTACGAGTAATAGTTGATTGTTGATAATCAATACTTTTGCTCTATGTAAGGTGATTATCAAATCGACAATCGTTTTTTCCCTTGTATTTCAAGTGACAGCTATTTTTGTGTTTTTATAGATTTTTTGTGAGTAAAATCGTTTGTTAGGATTTAATACATACGACATATGTATTTAGATTCTTAAAAAATGTTCGTCTATCAAAAGAAGCCTTCTGGAGTGAGGTCAACACATGTGACATGTTCCACCTATGCTTCAACTTTGAACATTCTTTGTGGTGGTAAATACTAGACGCAAGTTGGTTCCTATTGGGCTGCTGCGATGGGACAGATTACCGAACTTTCTTCTTAGGTTATTAAGCACTTTGTCCGCTCATGAAAAGTTTGTGCCGATGGAGTCAACAAAGGAATTTTATTTTGAAAATAAAGAATTCCTGGAGGTTTAATGATAAATATACTATCACCTATATTTATAAAAACAAATACACATAACTAAAATTATTAGTTATTTCAGCTCTCGTGTTTAGGAAAACTACAACATGGAATAAGATTTTTCCGAACTCAAACTAAAGGCAGTTGCCCACCGTTCTATTTGAGTCCAGAATATTTGTATTCCGTTGTGCAGTTTTCTTAAACACGGGATCTGAAATAATTAATTTTAATTATGTTTTTTTTTTATAAATACATATGCAGCTCTTTTTATTGAGATTAAAGCTTCGTTTTCCTCGCGTTTATTGTTTTCAAGTAGCAGAATAGCATCTCGGAATCCCGCCAGAATTTCATTCGTTTTGTTTTGAACTTCTTGAAGATCTATTTGTTTTTTTTTTTTTAGCATCGTCCTCAATGCTTTTTCGATTTTTAACTTAAACTTCTTAAAAACATTTGCTTTTTGACTCTCCCGGTTTGGTGAGTTTGTTAGATCCTTGAGAAGCTGCTCAACTTCTTGAATTATATCTTCGCTGTTTTCTTATTAAAAAAAACGAACATAGAATACTATAAGCAATACGAAGTATTTAAAAACAAACCTTTTGTCTCGCTGCCGAAAGATGGACCACCTGCAACACAGCTCACTGTGCAGTAATTATGGCTTCATCAGTTGCGTCTATTTCTTTTAACTCAAATGAAAATTTTCTTGATGGAATTTGTGTATTGTGTTCTCCGTCAATTTTTTTCTCCTTAATTTATTTCTACCCTCTTCCATTTCGCTACGAATTTTGTTCGCGGCCCATTTAAATCTAAGAATCGTGCCAATTTTTCCCATTGCCGCTTTTGGAAGGTTCGCCCAATGGTTGAGAGGGCATTGTACGATCTCGCCAGCTCTGGATGTGCTTCCATAATACGTGTGTTACATGAGACCTTATAAAATAACAAATTTTACTTTATTATGCATACAAATATTAAATTTAAAAAAAAACAATTTCACTAATAAAAATTAACTGAGCAAAAAGACATTTCTCGCACCAAGTGCTGCCAATAACTCAGATTGTTTTATTAATAATTTTACACAGAACAAATCAGCGTTGATAATCAAAAACAACTATCAACAACGCGACAGTCAACAATCGCGTTATTCGCTAGGGTTATCACTGAATATTTTGTTTTGATAGAATTTGACGTTTTGAGCCGTTAAATTAGCGAACATTTGCTAATAATAATTATTATCCATAACCAAATTCGGTAATGTTTTGACATTTGGAGCGAATTTATTTCAAGCGAATCGATACTCATAATACGAAATTATCGAATTCGCAAGTTTTTTAAGCTCGCGTCGCTACACATAATGAGGGCCTAAATAAGGACGGATTTCAAATTGAATTGAAAAGAAATTATTGGTGATGGATCAAGCAAGCTATGCATTTTCAGCCAATTAGAAGAAACTGTTATTAAAATCTTGGAATCTAAGCAGAAGAAAAGCTCATTATTACAGAGACTTGGTGAAAATAATATCGCACTTGAGAAGACTCACTAAAAACATTAATTGAAATTCCAACCAAAACTAATCGGTAACCACAACCAATACACCAAAAGTGAAATTATGAAAGCTATTGAAGAAATCCATTAATTCCCAGGAAACTTTTTTCCAAGAAATTAAAGCAATGGTGAGACAACATACAAACCACTGTCATTTCAAAACTACTCTCTTCATTGAGATGGTTCAGACGGTTCTGAGTTCTAATTTATGTCACCTAAGTTTTGCATCAACAATTTTGTTTACTACCTGTATATCGGCGTCAAAAGATGCTAAAACGTCAAGTGCTTGTTTTGAACCGTAGGCTAAAAATATTTTATTTGGCTTTTTGATTTGGTTTCTAACCAAAACTCGTTTCTTCTTCATTTCCAGCCAAACTCCTTCTGAAATAATATTTGATGTGCTACCAGAGTCAATTATCATTTGAATGGAAACTCCGCCAACCGAACAAGTTATTTCATCTTCCTTTTGGCTAGAAAAATGAAAAATAAACTCTTCGTCTTTTACCTTTTCAACTGACCGTATCGATTCCCTTTTCAACTTTTTGTTTCGGAATGTGCTGTCAGTAAAACCTTGTTTTGATTTGGTGCGACATTTGGATTCAAAATGACCTTTTAATCCGCATTTACGACAGTTCTTCATTTTCGCAGGACATTTTGAGTCTTGAGCTGAGTGATCTTTTGAACCACATCGAAAATATTCAAATTTTCGAGAAGGAAATTTATTAATTTTATTAATTTCAATGGTGCTATTATTCTGTTTGCTGTTAAAATTTTCCATTTGAATGTTAACTGTTTCTAACGAATTAGCCAGAAAAATAACATCATTTAAACTTTTAGAATCATCCATCTCTAATATTTTCCGTCTAAGCTTTTCAGAAAAACATTTCTCAATAACTTGGTCTTTAATATGTTCATCCGGATTTTCAAACTTACATTTCGATGCTTGACGCCTTAACCGAATAATGAAAGCTTCAATTTTTTCGCTTCTTTCTTGAAACATTTGTCTAAAAATATGTCTTTCATATGTTTTATTTTGACACGGATTGAAATATTCATTTAACTTTTCAACGCACACTTCACAGACATCAATGTCTCTATTGGCATCTAAAATTGGATCAACATTTGCACCTGGTAAATTGTAAAAAATTTCTTGGAGATCTTGTCCACCACAATGAAGAAGAGTTGCCCTCTTTTTAATAGATTCTGTGGTTCCAGAAATCTGAAGAAAAATTTCAAAAGATTGTTTCCATTTTGCCCAGTTTGTTCCCAAAGATTGAGAATCTCCGAAACAGTCAAATGTTCTTAAATGGGGTATAGAATTTAATCTACATATGTATATGAATTTAACTCATCCATTCAAATTTCATCGTTACGAATTTAATCTTTACGAATTTAATCAATACGAATTTAATCATTTCGAATTTAATCCACAAAACAATGAATTGACATGACATGACATAATGACATATTATACAAATCGTCTTAATAACCAATGCATCTTTATAAATCAATATGAATTTAATCAAATTAAGATTTCTTTTCCTCCTTTCCAGAAAAAGATCTTGCAAATTATGACTTACTTAATTTTCGTTTTTTCTTGACGAACTTAGAATTATTTTTGATTTTCTTCCTCCAATGTTTCCTTTTTGGTTTTACAAATTTTCTTCCTCGTCGCCAAAATATACTATCTTCCTTATAACGATTTATTAAAAACACAACCGTTCACTTCGAAATTCAAATTATTATATATATTTTCTCCCCGTATTTATAATGTTTGATTTTAATAATAAAGTTGTCAAGGCGATAATTACAAACAATAATGATTATTATATTTTAAAGTAATAGTAGAATGATCCAAATTAGATTTACATGTGAAATCACAATGATAGAGCGCTCCTTGTTGTGAAAAAAAGAATTAAATTTTGGATCTCAAATTGAGATCCAAACACAAAGCAGGATCTTGTGTTGTTGTTGTAATGCATGTAAATCCAAGATCCGGATCAGATCATGGTGATAATAAAACGCGGCTATTCATGAACGCGAATCTTGCATTACTCCTGCATTTCTACAAAAATGAACTAACCTATGGCTTTGTTGCATGAGACTTTCCCTAACCGCGGAATATCTCGTTGTGGCGTTATCAACTGGATTGCCACTGCGGCAAGTCATAGATTATTTATTAAAATTAATTTGTCAACCACATCCTATACCGTTGTTTTTGAAACTCTTAATCATGCTCAAAGAATTTGTAATCAGAAAGAAATCATTTTCACATACATACATATAACTTAGCTATTGCGAAAAAGGCAATGCAAATTCAAATATTTTATATAATTTTAATAATGTTTTCATTAATTTAGATGCATTTCATATTTAAATGGTTTTTTTTAAAGCCCTCGGAAAATGTATTGATGGTTCTTTAATAGTCGATATATTAGTACAATCTGAAGTTTTGGCTGAAGAATCAGTAAACGGATTTAATGATGGCAAGCACTTAATTAGTAAACGAATCCATTCTTCGCTGACCGGTTTCATTCAGACATTGAACTTTGAACAGTTTTGTTTACAAAACAACATCAACATTTCAGAAGATTACGTTGACGATTTACAACACTTTTTTCAAATCCCATTGGAACCAAATGAGAACCTTTTTTTTTTTTTTTTTTTAAATTCATTTTTATTAATGCATTCTTAAACCTATCTTAAAGCTAGACAAAAATTCATAAAACTAGCCTAATTATCCATAACTTACAACTAACTTAATGGTCCCATACGGACACTCTAAGTTAAACTATAACACTTACTACTAATGCCTTTCGGCCCCAAGATCTATTTCAACTTCAATTCAATTTTATTTATTTTTGTATTAATTAGAAAATTTAAAAAAAAAACAATATCAATATATGAGAACCCTAATTAAAGCCCATTGCTCAATGATATTTTTACCTAATACAGAGCGTATAAAGATCTCACACTTAAAGGAGATCATGGTAATACTCCTCGGTTTTTCATGCAATACATATTTTGAGTTCATGAACGTTTTTTTTGCAGGTTTTCAAGGAGTATAAGACAGAGTGATTTTAAATTGTATGTGGATTCTATTTTCGAACTTTCCAATTTATTTTTTGTGTTTAACCAACCTAATTATGCAAGGTGGATATTAAAATATAATTAAGTTGAATTAAAAACACAAAATTATAATATAATAAACGAATTTAGGCGGGGTGCTTTTGGTATAAGTCGTACAGCAAACAGTTTTGCTAGGCCACCAGTTGACTTAACTCCCAAACAAACCATTAATGCGGATGCTTCTAACACGTTGACTGGTGTTTTAAAATTCAATTTCAGAAAGATAACGCTGGGTACTAAGTCATAACCTAAGAACAAAAATTATTTCCAAAATGTTAATTGAAATAAAAATGGGACAATCTGTTAGAAATAGAATTCAAAGAACAAGAAAGCATTAACTGATATCGTTAATGTTTTTAAACAAAATATAAATCCTTTAGATGAAAACTTGGGAGATGAAATTTTTTTTATCATAACAACAGGTAGAGCGACAAGTTTTTAATGTCAATGAAACAGGGCAACAACAAAATATATAATTTATTGAAGAGTGTTCTAAAAACATTGGTCGATTTGAAAAACCTTTAAAGCACAACAATATTCTAAACTTCGCATCAGAATGCTTAAAAAAAAATATCAAAAAGTAGAGATGGTACAAAATAGAGCCTTATAAAAATGGAACAGGATGCCTTTGGGAGACTATTAGCAATAGCTTTAGAAAAAAAATTGACATGGAGGTTTGTTAATCCATTATCCATTGCCTCCAGCCCCCCGAGGACTTTGTCTGTCACTATACTGATGAAATGCACAAAACTGAAAAAGCAGTTTTGACAAAAAAAATTGATGGCTTTTACTTAATCCATCTCTTAGGGTCATTAGTACCTCAAACATTTATCAAAATATCCGAGATGATTTTAACAAAGGTATGCTACACGGATGCCATAGAAGCTCATGTTATTTTCGATATAAAGTAGAAGTCTCAAATTTCACGATTTCTGGACCACTTCAAAATCCAACTGATGGTTTTCTTAAATGCCTTAAAAACCCTTAATTTAAAGAATCGCTCGTAAGACTTCAAGGCCTGCATTGGAAGGATAGTTCTTTGATTCCAATTTTAGGAGACAAAAAATGTTTTTTTGACAGTATATGACAAGTGTTTCTCCTATGAAGTTCAAAACCAATGTATTTCTTAACGTGAGGAATATAAATATAGTTGTAGCCATGAGGAAGCCGATACCAGATTAATTTACCATATTAGCAAATCAAACCCTAATTCCAACATTAAGTTACGAGCATCTGACACGGACATACCCGTTATTTTACTGGGGAATATGCACAAATTCAAGGACTAAGAGATTTGTTTAGCAAGTGGTAGCTCGAAAAGAAATAATTCCAATGGTACGCAACAAGCTTCGACATTGGGAGTGAATTTATGTGTTGTGCTACCAGCATTTTATGCTTTTACAGGTTGCGACTATGCGGCCAGTTTTTTTTTAAGAAAAGAAAAAGTTAAACCTCTAGAAATCCTTAAAAAAAATGGTTGTTATCAAGCTGCCTTTGAAGCATTGTGAAAACAAACTGATCTTTTACTGAAAAAAGATACAGAAGTTATTCAAAACTTTACTTCACATAAGTATGTTTTACGTAAATTCAAAAGTGTAAATGAAGCTAGATTTCAAACGTTTCAAAACATATAAGCTTCTAAAAATACGTCGGTAGGTAATTTTTAAAAGACAATGAAGAAGAATTGTAATATTTGTGTGAGGAAGATTCTGATGAAGACGATATTCTTTAATTTTTTATTATTTAAATTATCGTTGAATCTTACTGAAATATAATATGCAAAGTCTATTTTTTTTATTCTATGAATTGATATGTGACATAATGTTTATTTTATATGGTTTTTGAAAAAAATAATTAATCTTATATTTGAAAAATAAATTAAATATGCCATATATAGACATGTGGGACATTAAATTAATAATTTGAATTAACCTTTCCTTGCTGGAAGTATTTAGATAGTTCGTCGGTAAGTATGTCATTTATTTAATTTATAAAAAAAATAATTTCCTGAGAACAAAATTATTAATAGATTTTATTATGGCTTTTTGTAATTTTTTTTTAATTTTTTTTTTTAAATAATTTATTTAGGTGACAATGTCAACTTTTATCTGATACAAATTTATATTTATTTGACTTAAAATTTTTTGATATTGAGTTGAAAAAAAAATGAAAAAAATAAAAGCATTTTTTTGGGGAAAAAGCGGTCGGACGTATGTTTGGCCCATGAAAAGTTTGTCCGACCAGGAGATTCTTGAAGTAAACAGTCCAGGCTTTCATTTTATACCGCATTTGTCCATTGACCCGATGAGGAAGGTCAAAACCAAAAATACCGTTTTTTGAAATGGTCGGACAAAGGGTTGGTCCCGAAATGTGTCTGTCCGACCAAATGATTTTAAATCTACCACCAGTTCTCTACCAACTATTTTAATTTTCCATTGACCTGATGGTATAACCCAACACCAAAAAATAAAACCGGAAGTGGCTATTTTGCGGCCAAAAGGCCCGAAAAAAGTCTGCCCGACCAGCGGTTTTGTAATCTTCGTGTCGTTTACCTTCGTTAGTGACCAAATTTTCCATTGACTCGATGAGGTAGGTATTTTGACCCCCGGCTCCTGGACTATAAAAAGTCCAAGGAATAGTTTCGTCAGAAAAACATCGCACTATTGGATTGTAGTCCCGATTATAATACAATTGAAAAAATTGGAGCACACTTGCATCAAGTGTTTATAAAAATGGAAGACAATTTGATTTCACTTTGGTTAAAACCTGTATAAATAAAAATGCTTTAACTAGTTGAAAAATGTAATTAACATGCTATATGTGAGTTTATGAGTCTCACTAACTTAAGTTCGCTCTAGTAGTAATGCTCTTAGGGGCTTAGGCCTCAATCGACAGCCTCATCAAATATGAATTAAATCTACTAATAAATAATAAAACAAAACAACACATTTGTATGTATTCTTAATTTTATTGTAATTACAAAGCTTTAAAAAATTAACATTACTATTTTTTATCATTGCATTTATTTATTTTTATTAACAATTTAAAAAAAATCAATTTTAATTTAAACTTAGATAATATTTTGTTAATTAGATATTTTATACATTAGGCTTATTTAATTTGTGTTTGTGTGTAACTGTAACTGTGTTATGATGTGAAAAATGTTAAGAGAAGAAGATTTGTTAAGATTCATAAAGTTGTAAGTTGTAACGATTTAAAAAAAATATAATATAACAAATTATTTATTTTGCTGTTGTTTATTATTGGGAATGAGATCAAATTGGACGAGTTCTCTAGTATACGGCAGTGGTCTTCTTGGCCACACTTGACGCTGTAATAGACTGTGAGCTTTTTCAATATGTTTTCGAAGAGAAACAATTTGCGGGTAAATATTTTGCTCAATAAATTCTGCTATTGTGTGCTGCAACGAAAAGAAATAAGAAAATGTTAACTTTTTAACTTAGTTTTTTTTTTTTTAGAAGTAAAATAAATAAATTACTTCATCAAAGACATCAGCCATAACGCTGTGTGCTTCTTTAGCCATTGTTGTTAAATCGTCAATAAACGAGGGAGTGTTTGCTGTAAGCTCATGAACACGCAATGGAGAACTGAAATTGTGCCGAACATTATAGTCAGACATCCAAGCACTTTTTTCTTGAACATGAACTAAATAGTTTTGAACTTCGATTTGTTTGTCGTAGAGGCGTAACGCAAATTTGTATGTAGGACTTCCCGGATACGTGCATGTAGTGAAAAGCTTACAAAAATGAGATTGGCTCTGTAGTTCAATCCATGGATGTCCAGAACGACTAAAAAAAAAAACAAAAACATTTATTAAGATCTTTTCGAGAAATAGTAAACACCTCGATATGGAATTTCTAAAACTTTTGATTGATATCATTCGGTTTTCATTACTCACCGACTATCTGCATGAAATGCACACTCTAGCACCTTTAGAATATCATTTTCTTTCGGATCAACTTCAAAGTAACCTTTAGATACTGTTGCCAGGGATATTATCAAACTGGGAATACCAATTGGTAAGAGCTCACATAATGTTGCAAAATGATCATAACGTTGCCAACCAGTCAATGCCAGTCCCTTAAATCCTTTGGAAAACCTTAAAACCAAAGCGTTAACTAAATATGCTTTCAAACAAAAGCAAAAACAAAATAAAATTACCTCCCACCCTCTCTGGCAATGACAGCAAGCCATCGCATATTATTGTCCAAATGCCTTTGTAAAAAAGGTATCATAAGACTTTCGCCAAATGCACCTTTAAAAGCCGATGCTCCCCATGCAGTTGGGAAAACTTTCGAGTACATATCCCATAACTGAGGTTGTATAAATCTATAAACATCACTGGCATAGACCCAAATCATCGGCTCTACATATTTTCCGATATGTGAATGTTGCATTTCACTTAAAGTCATATCACGGAGCATATCGTCCCAGATAACAACTTTCAGTTGTGGCCATTTCGCTCGCACAAAGCTTGAAACAGCTGTCACATGCGATAGGAAGAGTTCGTTGCGAGAATGTTGTCGACATTTATCACACTCACCCATGCGGGCGACTTCATCACACCCGATATGAATGTGACTGAATCTCAGTGGCTGAGTTTGATGTTGATGATGATGTGATGCCTGCGGACGTTCCCGTTGATGCTGTTCGGGCTGATGAGACTGGTTGTTGTTCCCATGCAAATTACTGTCTCCAACAACATTCATATGAAACTCAATCACTTGTGTCAACATATCTTGAAGGAAGGACATTGATACTTTTTGGCTGGGACAAATGGATTGAGGCGATTCAGGAATTTCCCGCATATGTTCGAATCCCTGTAGCTTGAGAGCAAATTCCATATGCCCGAAGGTTTGAACTAGCGGCATCGCTGTTAAACCATGCATCGCAACTGATTCCAAAAAATCCTGCAGTAATACAAAAAATATATAAAACTTTGTTTGAACTATATCACATGCCACTTACCTTGAGTTCATCAGCTTTGTATGCATTTAGGGCGGCCAAGGGCTGCAGAGAACCAGTATAGGGAAACATATCTTCATATTCAATGAGAAGGCCAGTTGCTCCCAATGTTTTCACAATTGGCAGGAGTCGTTTGAGAAAAGATAACTAAAATAGAATTAAAATGAAATTTGAATAATTGGTGTCAAACAAACAACAAAACACAAACTCTGTCATCTCGAGACATTGTTTTTGCAAATATTTACACATCATAATATATAGTAGCTTCTAAAAATGTTTTATTCATGCAGAAGGAAGGATATGCTTCTCAACTAAAGGGGTTGCTGGGTTAGAAAGTTTCTATAACTATCTTGTATATCATTAGCCTTGGGCTGGGAAGGGAAGGGAATTGAATTGCTATTGCAGCGTTCCTATTTTGTTGTATGCATTTGCACAAATAAATAGAGTTATTCGATTGAAAGGATAAAAAATTAAATTAAGGCATTCCCTTGAACAAAGCACAGGTCATTGAGCAAACTTGAATCGATTTGTATCATGTTTTTCAGGAGTAGATAGAATATTATGCATATAAGGTAATATAATACAAAGAGAGACACAAAAAATAAAGGTGATTTCTTGTAGGCTTGAAAATATAGCCATAAAAAGAATTATTGATTTTTGTCTTTTTTATTCATAGTCAAAGTTGGAGTTAAGTATTGAATTGTTGATGATACATCTTTATTTGAAAACATTTTAAGAGATTAATTTTCAAATGTTTTGATTTAAAAAGTGAATGCAAATAATTCATTAGGGATTATTTTGTACATATATTTTTCTTGTTTCCATTTTTATTAATGCGAAGAGCGCTGCAAAAATTCAAAAAGTCCAGAAAATGAGAGAGGACTTGATATGAAGAATTTTTAGGCTTTTTTGGAAGTAGTTTTTTCGAATTAAATTTTCGGGAGTCTATTATTACTATCGCTATCAGTCTGCTTCTCGTAGATGCTAGAAAATATTTTGATTTTAAAAGAGTCAACAAGACTTACAAATTGTTACAAAAAATAAAAACCTAACAAAAAAACAATACTAAAACTTGATAAAAATTTACTTTCGACTCAAATAGCTTTTCAAAAATTAAAAATATTGCCTTCAAACTTTTTTTATTGCACAGAAAATATTGTGTTCGATAGATTTACAAACTAAACTATTTCTTTAGATGACAAATCGACAGGCGGGATGGGAAGTTATCAATCAGTGTGGATCGCATCCCAGCCTCTTTTTTTGTTTTTAAGTTTTCTCAAGAACTAATAAATCTTAAAAATATTTGAAGATCAAAAATGTTAAATTTTACTTTAAAAATAATTTAAAAAATAAAATATTACATTTTGTTTTTTTTTTTTTTTTAATTCAATATCTCAAAAATGGGTCAGTATTTTTTATCGAAAATCAACAGTTTCTTAAATATGCCATATTCAAAAAATTAACACAAAATAGTTTAGAGGGTTTGTGGGTACATTTCATGCAAAAATGTTACAAGTTTTGTTGAAACTTAAATTTTTTTTCTAATATAATTTCCTATTTTGCGAAGAAAATTACAAAAATATACTAGATGCAAAAAGCCAGAAAATGAGAAAGTATGCCAGAAAAATTTGATCTTTTAAAACAATGGCTTATTTTGGTGTATATTGTTCTGATGCAATTTCTGGCAATCTAAGTTATTACTACCATTTTCAGCCTGCTTACTCGTTGTGGAGAGCGTTTAAAACACAATCGGCAGTCATACAAGGCTGTACATTGAGTTCGAGTCTGTTCGCCTTGTTTATTGAAGATCTTACAGACCTCTTACCAGGTTGCATAGACTTCGCCGGAGAAATAATAAAAGCATTGCTGTTTGCGGACGACAATATTCCTTTGGCAGCATCACCTGAATATTAAACCGCCTGTTTCAGTATTGTCAGCTTTGGAGTTTGATGGTGAATCTTAATAAATCCAAAAATTTGATTTTTAAATGAGGAGGAGGCCGCAATTCAGTGAAAGAAAAATGGTTCTATAATGGAAAGGTCATGGACGTTGTCACGGAATTCAAATACCTTGCAGTTAACTTAACGAAAAATTTGAGCATGGTAATTCATCTAAGAGAGAAACTAGTTACTTGTTAGTGTGACTCTGCTAGACTTTTTCCTGTGGGGTTTCTTGAAGTCGCAGGTCTATGCAAATAAAAACCACAATCGATCGATGCCCTGAAGGTGAACATAACACAGGCCATCGCTCAAATCTATGCGGAAGTCATTGAAAATTAGACCATTCGGATCCGTGCCACCGTCAGAAGCCGAGGCGGGCATTTGAATGATGTCTCATATTCCACTCTTAATGAGATCCTTCCCCCTTTCAAATAAAAAAATAATTTTGTTATAACCTCACACAAAGCTTGTTTTATTCCATTTCAACATCTACCCTTTACAACTAAACAGTATGGCTCGTTTCACACCACATGGTTGTTACCGTACCGAAAAAGAGAATATACGCTTTCACGTTTAGCAACCGTCTACTGCCACTACAGTATACGGCAGCTGGACGGCGGCGGCGCTATAAGCTTAGTGGCGTACGTGACGAAATGCATGTTTTCACATCATACGTATAATGTGTAATTAACCATTGATCCGGTTTATGCCGTCGTTTTTTACCGTACGGTCAAAACCGTGTAGTATGAAATAAGCCTATGAGCTTTATATGTAGTTTATAAACGGTGATTTTTTAAGAGCTTGAGAACTTTTTAAAAAAAAAAACGCATAAAATTTGCAAAATCTCATCGATTCTTTATTTGAAACGTTAGATTGGTCCATGACATTTACTTTTTGAAGATAATTTCATTTAAATGTTGACCGCGGCTGCGTCTTAGGTGGTCCATTCGGAAAGTCCAATTTTGGGTAACTTTTTCGAGCATTTCGGCCGGAATAGCCCGAATTTCTTCGGAAATGTTGTCTTCCAAAGCTGGAATAGTTGCTGGCTTATTTGTGTAGACTTTAGACTTGACGTAGCCCCACAAAAAATAGTCTAAAGGCGTCAAATCGCATGATCTTGGTGGCCAACTTACCGGTCCAATCCTTGAGATGAATTGTTCTCCGAAGTTTTCCCTCAAAATGGCCATAGAATCGCGAGCTGTGTGGCATGTAGCGCCATCTTGTTGAAACCACATGTCAACCAAGTTCAGTTCTTCCATTTTTGGCAACAAAAAGTTTGTTAGCATTGAACGATAGCGATCGCCATTCACCGTAACGTTGCGTCCAACGGCATCTTTGAAAAAATACGGTCCAATGATTCCACCAGCGTACAAACCACACCAAACAGTGCATTTTTTGGGGTGCATGGGCAGTTCTTGAACGGCTTCTGGTTGCTCTTCACTCCAAATGCGGCAATTTTGCTTATTTACGTAGCCATTCAACCAGAAATGAGCCTCATCGCTGAACAAAATTTGTCGATAAAAAAGCGGATTTTCTGCCAACTTTTCTAGGGCCCATTCACTGAAAATTCGACGTTGTTGCTCGTTAGTAAGTCTATTCATGATGAAATGTCAAAGCATACTGAGCATCTTTCTCTTTGACACCATGTCTGAAATCCCGCGTGATCTGTCAAATACTAATGCATGAAAATCCTAACCTCAAAAAAATCACCCTTTATAATTTGGATCGTAAATTGGTTAAAATTTGATGTATTTGTGCGGCGTGATTGGAATATGTCTGGATTTAGAATTAATGTGTGTTCTTGCAATTTTACAAGGTCTTTAAGTTTCGTAACAGAATTTATGGCACGACTATGTACATATATTACACACATTTCATCAATGACTTATTAGCTTCATACTCATAGCTAATTAAGAACCTAATTGCATCTACTGACTTTCATTATGATTTTTACGAACACTCAACAGGACAACACGTGCCACATTTTATTAAAAGCAACATTCTATTCCAATGAAATAGGGTGGATGGTGAAATCCGACTACAAAAGGCATAAAAGCAGAAGCTGCTATGCTGCTAAAGCCTTAAAATATCCACCATGAAAAAAAGAAACCTACATAAAATAAAGCGCGACCATTTAATATTATTTGCCCGGCAATAATATTACAGGCAGGTCAACAGGAAAGGAGTAAAATGCAATTCAGCATAGCAAGTAGGCAAACAAATTGTCTCAATTTGCATTTAATGAGGAATATAATTTGTTTATTGGATAAGTCGACTAACAACATTATAAAGTTAATTGAATCTATATAATTCTAATTGGTCATAGGTATAGTAGTCAAATGCTGTTAGGGGGTAGTAACACCCTGGGAAGAAATATGAATTTATTGAGATTCAAGAGTGAGATGGTGCTTCATTCGTTTTCCAACGAAAGATCGCAGACAGTTGGTTTTGACAAAAAATAGAAAATTATTTCTTTCTATTTAAAGGGTGGTTTAATTTTAAGGGCCGATGTGGAATGTGATCCACACCTTAACGTCAAACTTTTTAATGCATTTCATTTGACTTTTCTCAATTTCAGATTAAGTCAATTTGAACCATTTAAGGATACGAAATTGAGCAACGCGTTAAAGTAATTCAGGCTTATTATGCAAATGGGCGTTAAAATCAAAGTGCATATCATAGGTAAGGTTAGGTTATAGTGGATGTTTGTGATGGAGTAGTACCCATTTATGCCAGTTTAATGGCCTATTGTGATACCAAAATTTTGAAACTTTCTTCTAATCTCAATGAAAACAGTTTGAGTCCTTTACGAAACGTGAAAGGCTGATTTTGCTTATATGATTTTTATTGTTTGCATCGTTATATAAGAATTCTCCTAGGTAGTTCTAGCGGTTTTGAGCTAGAGCAGGGTATATACACAGAAGGTGAAGAACTGTTTTCTCCTGTTCCTCTTCCATACAGCTTCTTCAAAACTCATTTTCGCCCAGCACTCGGCTATGACACCGGTTATCGGGCTTATATGGGATTTGCTTAGAAATAGCAAGCACCTTGATCGCTTCAAATCTAGTGTAGGCTAGATGTTGTTTGTGCCCTGAGACTTGGTGATGTTACTCCACTTGATTTTTGCAATAATGTACCTTCATGTAGCGATAGATATGCTAGCATCTGCAAAACGTGTTAGAATGGGTTGTACTGCACCCAGCAAAGGTTAATATGAAACTGTTGTGCCATCTTTATTAGAGATAATCGACAGTTTTGGACTGTTATTGAGTTTGTAAAGACAGAGTCCAGAGATTTTATAGCGGCCTGACTATCTGAGAAAACACGGATTTCAAATGTTGATATCGCGTTTTCTTTAACCCAGGACAAGACTTCTTGCATATCATGCACTTCTTAATTTGTTCGGTAAATTTAATCGAAAAAAAATGAGTACACAAATGGAAAAATCGTGTAAAAATGTGAGCAAACAGGGTCTCTAGGAGATCTGAAAACACCAGTCATATAGCTCATACTGCAGAAAATATTCCTCGTGATTGTGTTGCTGAACAGCCGTCCATCTCAACTCATCGTCGTTTTAACATTATGTCCATGAATAAATATGAAATCCAACAACAGTTCGACGCGATGTATTTACTTGTTTTAACAGATGTTTTTTTTTATTTAATTGGTGAGGTAAGAATTTTATATTTGATGTTATGTGGAATGTGTTTTAAATTTTCTTAATTCAGGTTATGTCACACTTTTATGTGTTTTTTTTTTTATTTGAAAAACTAAACTACTAAACAGCAGAATTTTTATAATTATTAGATTTTATGCAATATTTTTAACGTTCAAGAATGGCTGTATATTGTTACATTGTTAGGCAAGATATAGCTCCATGCCACACAGCCCGGTCCATAAAAACTTATTGAGGGAACAAAACATCCCTCTGTTGGACTGGCCGGGAAACAGCCCTGATATGAACTCAAGAGCTGATGAAGAGGGAAGTAGCTAAAGATGCGGTCACTTATTGAAAGGGTAACTCAAGTGTGGAATCACCACCCAGGAAATGCAGGAAACAGTCAAATCATGCATTGACAGTATGCAGCGTAGAATTGAGCAAAAGGAGGTTCAAAAAATATTGAAACAAATTACAAAAATAACAACAACAATACTGAAAATATTAGTTAAAAACAAATTCTTTAAATCTGCCTGGAAATCATGATTTTGCACAAAATCTAAAGCACGTCTAATAATATGGCCAGGGACTGTATAGTTAAATTGTTAAGACTTGGTCACTTTTTTGAAATTATAAAAATACTTTTATGAAAACGTCATCGTATTTTAAAAATACAAATATTAAAACATTAAAAAAAAGATAATTTTTGGAACGTATAATTGCACCTGGATCAGAACTCTTTATATTACCTTTAAAGTTAATTTTTTTTTACATTTTTGTTTATATTTTTACATAATACAACAAATGTCTTGATCGGACAATTATAACGTTTTATTGAATTATAAAGTGTATTATACGCAATAACTAATGTCGCCGTAGCCACTAAGTGAAGCATTACTTACGAGCTGACCCGACACACGTTTTTTGTCATATTTTGCTAGAAATAAATAACTTATTGTAAGTGTGTAAGGATGTGGTATATAAGTAGGAGAGGTATAGAGCAAATGCCAATCTAATTGAAAACTGAATGTGTTTGAATTAATTTGGCACATAGTGGGTATAGTGGGGATTCGTGGTAATAATATATTTTAACATCGAAATTTGCCATTTAGAATTATGGCTTCGATAGCATTTTTCATTAAATTTTTAATTACTAATCGCGTGCCGTTGCACAACCGTAGTGGGTTCAAATTACATAGGAAAATTACCGGAGATCCAACCTTCAGTTGTAAATTAGGCGGTGGCATGTCTGGTAAATGCAATGAGTTCAAAAACTCAGTTGGATAATTTACAGCTTCAGTAGCATCACAAACTGTATCAATAGATTTGTATGACACCAAGTCTCCTGGTAACAAATGTTACATTTTGGGGTTTAATTCCTTAACATCTACATTTTTTGCTGGTGAATCAATAATGGTGCAGAAATCGACCGGTAATTTTATGCATCCAGTTTCACCTGTAGTAACTTTTCCGTCGCCAATTGCCAACAGTTGTTTTGAGAATGTTTTAGCTCTTGAAGCATTTGAACATGGTTATTTACTTTTAGTTGTAGTTTTTCAACATTACGCCAGAGTGGTGATGATTTAAAACACTCGTTGATCTCATCAGCGTACGTTAAACGCTGCAAGCAAATGATTGTGTGCCTTAGTGCATTCCTCCCAGTTGATAGTTTTACACTGTTTCTGCAATGTGGCCATGGATTATTGTTTTTTTTTTTTTATATTATAAACCGCGTCTGGATTATTTTGAATATTTAGTTGCAGTTTAAATACTGAATGAGCTGTTCTGCCTCAATCCAGTAAAGTTGCCGCATTGCCAGAAGATGCAACAGCCAATGCGAAACCATTATTTGATCGCATTTTAGCAAGAATTATTGCACTTACGTCCCTTCTTTTCAAGGTCATGGAAACACTGATAAATGTTTAGCTTAAGAAATATCTTGAAGAACGGAAGCTTCTTAATGACCGGCAGTATGGCTTTCGTTTTCGTTGCAATAGATCCACTGGTGATCTTATGGTTTATCTCACCGAACAGTGGAACAAATATTTACATCGTTTTGGAGAAAGTAAGATTATTGCACGAAGCTCTCTTATCGAAAATGCGTGCATTTGGTATTGATGAATCCCTGCTTTGTTGGGTTAGAAATTACCTTTCGGACCGTTCAATTCAAGTAGTCTTGGACGGGTTCAAATCTGATATCCACAAAATAAACGCTGGTGTGCCCCAGGGCTCCGTTTTGTCTCCCACACTTTTCCTTATTTTTATAAATGATCTTTTGTCTGAAACTTCTAACCCACTTAATTGTTTCGCTGATGACAGTACCCTCAGCTTTTCATATTCATTTCTAGATTCTCATCCTTGTTCTTCGGATGTGGACTACCAACGGCAGCGTATGATGACCTCATTAAATTCTGATCTTAACAGCATTGTCCAATGGGGAATCAAAAACCGTGTAGAATTTACTGCTTCGAAAACTCAATGCTCTCTACTGTCACAGAAGCGTAACCTTTCCCCTATGCCACTATCCATGAGTGGTACTTGCATCGAGGAGACCGAACAGCTTTCAGTCTTAGGTATGTGCATTACAAGCCACTTGTTGTGGAGTGATCACATATTTGACATCGTCAAAAATGCTGCTAAGTGTTTAGGTTTTCTTCGAAGGTGCAAGAAGTTTTTTACTCCTACTGATCTGGCTATAATCTATAAAGCCTATATTCGTCCGAAACTCGAGTACAATTCCCATATCTGGGCAGGTGCTCCTATAATCTACTTGAGTCTCCTAGACAAAATTCAAGAGAGAGCTCTAAAGATGATAGGTGACCGTTGTCTAACTGAAACTTTTGTATCTCTCGAGCACCGTCGTAAGGTTACATGCCTGTCATTATTTTATCGCTACTTTCATAAACAATGGTCTAATGAAATAGCCAGTTGCATTCCTCCCTTCAAACAATTCAACCGTAACACCCGTTCCTCTAGGAATGGTCATCAGTTTGCTCTTGAGCCCAATTTCGGACGTACTGTAAAGTACAGAGATTCTTTTTTCAGTCGCACCACACGAATGTGGAATGCTTTACCAGACTCAATGTTTACCACTCATTACAATATGCAGACATTTAAAACCAATGTGCATCGGTATCTCCTTTCTAATCCTATCCTCCCTTCTTCATTGCTCGCACTGTGATTAATCATGATAAGGGTATTCATATCCCCTTGAGTGCACGTATAATATAAAAAAAAATGCATACCGAAATGACTGAGTGCTAAGTTGGCAATGATAATGCAAAGATCCTCAATAGCAATCAATGCTTCATTGTACATAGCGTCACTGAATACTACGTAAGATCGATGCATCGTGTACGATGTTGATGCAATTAAACATTAGCACTTAGGAATATAAAAAATAGATAAAAAACTATTCTCAGACCTTCCGAATGTATCTGCAAAATTTCATTGAAATTGGTTAAGCCGTTTCGAAGGAGTATGGCAACTAACATTGTGACAGGAGAATTGTATTTATTAGATACATTTTGAAACAACTTAAAACATGATATTTTTCTGTCAAATTCTTATTAGTATTATATAACAAAATCACAAAATAAAACAAACTTTTCAGCCCACATTTTTATGAATCAATCGTGGTGAATTCACTTTAGGAGTGCCTTTGCTTTGGGTGGAGAATTTATATTAGCATAGTGGTTGCATGAATTGAAATTTCAGCTTGTAGGTAAATAAGAATGACAAATTGGTTTCCGGTCTTTATATAAAGTGTCTTTGTGTCCAACAATTGCACCACTCACGCTAGTTGTTTATGAATATTATACTTAAAGACTTACATTTAAACGTTAGCAAAGTGGAATTAACTCAAGAACTAGTCAAGAGTTCAAGAGTCTCCAATGGTCAGAATAGTAGCAAGAAATAGCGACAGTGGATGATCAATTTTTGAAGAAAATTATCTTAGTGATGAGGCACATTTTCACCTCAGTGGGTTCGTCAATTAACAGAATCCGCATCTGGTTTAAAACCAATGCACCCACAAAGAGTGTCTCTTCGACCGTTTGGTGCGGTTTATGGGCTGGCGGCATCGTCGGGCAGTATTTTTTCTCAAAATGAGGCTTGTCTTCTGAATATTGAGATGACAGCGAACTTTGTATGGCCCGAATTCAAAGGCAAAGATGTGGGCGATATGTAGTTTCAACAGGACGCACTGTGGTCCAGAATCGACATCCAAAACGAATTTATTCAAATTTCTGACATATAATAATTTGACCCAAACCCCTTATAAATCGAGTGCTAGATACCGAAACTATGTAATAACGCATTAAGTTAATGACTGTTGTAAATATTTTAGTAGTATGGCAACACCAACCATAACAAATTCTTAACATTTTACTTATTATCAAAACAAAGAGTTACACGCGTTTGCAGATTTCGTTACGCCATTGAACGTTTATCGGTGCATTTTTGTTTGTTGTGATTTCTTAATGCTTTAAATATTATATCTACTATAAAAAACAGTAAGCATATGTTATATATTTTTAGTTATTCCGTTCTTTAGTTGTTATAGAATTTTTGATGAAAAGTTAAAATGTATCAAGTCTTATAAAAAATTGCAGATCATTGCAGATATTACTTACTTTTGTATTAGTTAGTACATGTATTAAGAAATATAACGGAAAAAAAATTTGAGTCCCCGCGTTGCCCCAGTATTTTATTTAATTTTTTTTTCAGAAATGGTTGCCGAAATTACGTACTTAGAATTATTTGAGGAATGGTTAAAATTCAAAAATTTAACTAGGGCTCAATGTGTAAGATCATTAGAATTGCATATTTACAACACTAAGCACCTGAAAACCGAAGGTATTGAAAGTAAGTTGGAAAATTTTGTGAAAAATGTTGAATCTCGTTGGAAAAAACCAAATAACTACCGACTTAGATTTTTTAAACTAAATAAAACATGGCTTGAAACCAGAATGAAATTGTCTGTTAACGAGGGTGTGGATAGTCAACCTGGACCATCAAAAGCTGGAAGGCCATCAAAAAATTTCCTTGATGCTGGTATTAGATGTCAACAAAAAAAAGTACAAAATATGGTTGTTAATAATTCTTTGGAAGAGCTTTCACGTGCAACTCAATCTGCGCTATGGAAGAGTGGTAAGCGAGATGCCGCTCATGTTGTTAAAGAAGCTGTTGAAGAATCAATGGCAACTATAAAAAAAAGTAGGGCCAGAAAAGATTCAGACAAAAATATACCTATACCCATGTCTCCAGACGAAGCATTAGCGCTTATAATAAATACAAAATCAAGTAAATCTACCTACTTATCTTATAGATTTGCTGCAAAAAACTGCAACGCAAATATTTATCCACCATGGTACAAAATATTATCAGCTAAAAAAAAATGTTATCCTGCAGAAAACAGCATTGTTGTGACGAACATGAGCGTGGAGATTAAATTACAAGATTTCACAGTGGTCCAGAAGGCACATTTAACGCGAATTAATTCTTGGCTTTGTAAAAACCACACAAAATGACAAAAAATCATTAGTTATGGTAGTATTTGGAAAATATAATTAGCATTTTACAAAAATAAAACTATAATGCTAAATACTTCATTTAATAAAAGGCAATTAATTTGAGTATTAGGAGCTTATATTTAATTCTACATTAGGTGCTTTGAGCAGATCATTGCTTCTAGTTCCATTTTTTTCTTTTTACAAAATTTTCCCTGTAAACTTAATTCAGATATGATCGGATCTGATGACAACAAAAAATAATTAAAAAGATCAATGTTAGTATGCTTTGCTGTATCTTTTCTGCTTCTATGTTCTCTTATGAACTTAAAATCTTTATTTTTGGCCTCTTGTGCTTCCTCACCTAACTGTCCAATAGGCAAAATTGCTTGCTTAATAACTTCAGATCCATGAATTAGCACTTTGTGAACACTTGTCGGCATATTATACCACGGATACAAGGACACGTACTGTCTTGCAGTTTCCAGGGAATACTGATTAAATTTAGTAACATCTATTTCGTATCCAGATGAAATGGATTGCAGAATAATATAAAAGCGATAAATTAAAGAGTCATCCAACCCCGTCACTTCAGCCGACTTTTTATAATTTTCAAAAAAAGTTCTTGCCGTATTACCCGTATTCGTAGATCCATATCCAGGTTTCGGCTGGTCTACAATGATGCCCAATGCTTGCCTCAATTTATAAACGATGTCCTTTTTCCTTGACTCTACTAAACTTTTATTCTCACCTCTGACCTGCTAAGATTTGATGTGCAATCTATATGAAATATGCAAGCAACATTCAAAGAACCTTATCCAGGAATGTAAGGTTGACAGTCCAAAGTCTTGATTTTCAACCCTGGGATTTTTTTGGGTTACATTTTGTAAATTGTTCATTTCTGATGGCTTAGCTAAACATATGTAACAGCTTTGAGTAGACTTCGTATCGGTCAATGTGTGACAAACCTTGCCATCCACCATTGTAAGCACAAGATTAAAGTCGATATTCTTACCCTGATATTGATAGCTCTGCAAATTAGCGATTTGTTTTTGAATGTTATTGACCTCTGATTTAGTAATTTCTGGTGTTTCTTTGGCAAAAATAAATTTAATAGCTCTGCAAAACCGTGTGGAAGATGGTACTTTATTTTGCCATATAATATTCGTATCATATTGGCTATCGCGCAGTTGTAAGGGCACTAGCGATATTATCAAAACAGATGAGTCTCCTGCTGATGACCTATTATGTTGTCTATAATTACTTTGACCAGAGCTACCATCTATACCCCATTTACAAACCAGAGTGAATAAATTGCTACTTGATGTCAGAAGTACTTCTTTTTGAAGTTCACATATCCTGTTTGTTGTCAAATTAAGCAAGACGGTGCCACTTGTCACACTGCTAACGAAATAATGGCTGTTTTTACCGACAAATTCAATGGCTCTGTTATCCCACGTGATGGCGATGTTATACTTCCCTTTTTGAAGTTATTTGAAAGAAACAGTAAACTTCTATAAGCCAGTAACAATTCGCGGCGGCCATTTAGCCGATATTTTGTTCCATACATAAATGAACCATACCAGTATTTCCTAAATAATTTGCGTTTTATTCAGAATCAACATTGATCCTTAAAATGTAACCACCCTTTATTTAACTAATATGAATAAAGCTTTAAATGCGAGCTCATAAATCTATTATTCTAGAGATTCTTATAAACTCCAAAAGAAATTATGAAGGCTTTATGGACGCTCATCAAATAGATTAAATTTCCTCTACGTTTTATCATTCTTCCAAACTTTATGTATACATCAAAATTAATTTATGAATACAAAATTGAAGGAGGTAATAAAAAGAAACACGGTAGTCAAACAAAAAGGTTTAACATTCGCTTAACCCAAAATTCATACCACGCACCCTGACGCCAACCCTGAAACATAAAATTTAATTTGAAGAATCCTTCATTCCTTAGCCTAACCTAACCTATCCGCATTCATTCCAACACTCAATTCTTTCAACATAACAAAGATGGATGAAAAAAATATATAAAACCTATCAAAAATCAAAATCACAAAAATAAACCATACCTTTGGTGGTGCGCCCTTCAAATCTAAATGCACCAAACGCTCGTTAGGCGGATGAGGTCCACCAGGACCGATACCAGCCATAATTGGTACTCCCATTCGCTGTAGTTCATGTTCGTATTGGGATTGACGTTCGGCAGATGATAAAATTCTTTCGTAGTCCATGACGTTATCGTCGTTTTGTACTTTTTGTTTGTTTTGTAGGATTTTCAAACGTTCCTCCTCAAATAGAAAACTTTCACCCAATGCAGCCCCCCCAGCTGATGATTTCTTTCTTCGTTCAACCAACGAAGTTGACACTGGATTTTGGGTGAATTTCACAAATTGTACACTTCCAATTTTATTGTTATTATTTGATATTTTATTTGCCTTATTATTTGACAAAGACGACAACGATGAAGAAGCACTATTCGATGATGATAAGGCAGCTAATTCAGATGCTGAAAGGTCACTTGTTTGTTGTCGTTGATATCTCAGAACGCGATTAGCTTGTGAAATAAGTTTTTGGATGAGATATTCGTTCTTATTAGATGCACCGCTATTGAATTCCTATGTATTTAAAGAAAGAAAGCAAGTAAGTTGTTGTTCTTAAGGACGTGGAATAAATTCAAGTTTACTTACTTTTATAAAGAATAATTTGTCCCGACCGTTTGGCTCAGTTGTTGAGTAGGTTCCATTAAAAAGTGCCCATGTCCAGAGGCCTAGTAATAGTAAACTGGACGAGATAAGAAGTACCGACAGTTTTCTTCGCCAAAGTAGAGTGAAAAAATTAGACTGCATCTAGAAGGAAAGACAAAAAAAGAACAGTTAAAAGGTTATACGTTTTCAAACATTTTTATAGGTAGAAAGTATATAATTCCTATCTGATCCTAACGAAAGTTTGTAAGGGATATTTTATTAAATATTGTAGTTAAAAACAGATCGTAGTACCCGTGGCGTGATGGTTAGTACGTAGGACTGTCATGCCATATTTCTTAAGCTCAATCCCTACCTGTGTCATCTAAAGTTTTTTCACGGATACTGCCTCTTGCGAGGACTTGACAAATCCTCCAAGAGTAATTCTTCTCTTTCTGACATTAGCCGTTCGGATTCGGTTTAAAACTGTAGGTCCCCAACATCCCTAACAACAGTACTCGCACACAAGAATGGTTAGAAGTTGAAAGTAACTAGGACCTGGTTCTCTAGCTACTGCGTTACCTCATTTTGTTATTAAACGGATCGTAAGATTCAGCATAGTCTTAAGTCAAGCCGATGAACTGTCACGAGACTTATTCAATATCGTTCGGGAAAGACATTCTGTAAAACTCAATAGAGGCACTAAAAGTTCGTTCAATTACTGGATACGGCGATGATATTGACATATTAGGAAGGTCAGAGCGATATATCAGTGGCGCGTTTTCCGTTTTTGAGCATTGCGACGGAATTGGAGAAGAATGAAAATTATATTTATTTACTAATAAACTAAAATAGTACTCTTTTTGAATTATCTAAACTTAATATTATAAAGCTAATACTTTTGTTTTTTTTTTCTCTTTGAATGCGGTAATCTCAGTAACCGCTGTGGATAAATCGATCGAAAACTTTAAGGCCAATGTACAGGCCTACATGCCTTAGAAGTGTTTCAAAACTTATTAGACACCAAGATCTAACCGGAACAGCTGATAAAATTGGCGAAAAGCTAAATAGGTTTTACTTTAGAAAATAAAGACTGGTACAGTTAAAACATAAAGGAGAGTAAAAAGAATTGCAAGACCAGCAGCTTGAAAATTGGCGTAAGAGCAAGTCTCTCAACACTTTTGAATTCAGAATTCGAAAAATCTGGAAAAAGAATGGAATCACAAGGTTTTTCCAGACGAATAAACATCATCACAACTGTGAAGAAGGTTTTATTGAAAGCTGTAAATTATTATGGAATAGTTAAGTTTGAAGTAGTAAAATCAAAAATTACTGCAGCTCGGTGTAAGGGAAATTCGGAAAAAAATGTTCTTAAATAATCTTATATTCTTTGACTCATAATCTTGGCCCACCAACATAATAACTTTCTTCAATAACTATCGTACTCATTTGATCTAAACAATATTAAATATACTTGGTAATGGTTAGTATCCGCAGTTAATGGTTGTAGTCAGCAGTTTAAAGCAATGAATCCTTAATTTCGTGCAATAAATTTGTAGTTGTAGGATTCATTCAGGGACAAATTCACGAAATGATTAAAAGTAAATGTGGAAGTACCAACTACCAAACTTAACAAGAACCAAATAACAATTTTAATTTTTGTACCTATTCAGTTGACTCAAACAATTTTTTTAATTTTTCCTAGTAGAAAGCTTTGCAAGTGGACAAAACTAAAAATTAGTGCTTGATTTTGAATCATTCTTTTCAAAATCTTTTCTTAACGTCTTAAGGAAGTAGTTAGCACCAATAGATGGGAGAGACAGTTCTGTGTATTCAGTTGAAGTGACGATCTTTTAAAAATGGCTTACTATACGGGGTGTCTTATAAGTAATGGTCCAAACTGTATATGCTGAATGATTTGGTAACTTGTCTATACCGCATCCTAAAGGTTTTCCGCTGTTTTGATGAAATTTTCAAAAACACTTACTTTTAGTCGGTTTTTCAATCACCCTGTCCACAAATGATTTTTGTTTTTACTATATGTTAATATTTTACAATCCTGAATAAACATTTAATATTTTTGCATCAAAAACTTCAAATTTTCGGCACTATTTTGTAAAATATTAATAGTTAAATAGTTTTATTAAACAAAATTTTATCACACAATACTGGTTATTGATTTTAAAAACTTGCTTGATTGTTTAGCTTTTGAAAAAAGTATAAAACATTTAAAAAAGGTAGATTTGGTTCTAAAATTGTAAGCATTTCATTTTTATAAGTTACGATTTAAGAAACAAAAATAAAATTAAAAAAAATCGTTCCTGTTAGAATTTTGTATTCCATCACTAGATACATCTTGTTTCCAATTCATTGAATTTGTGAATTTGCACAATATTCACAATTGGCAGGAAGAAAATCCACATTTAATACGAGAAGATAGATCTCAACACCAATTTAAAATTAATTTGTGGTGTGGAATTTTAAATGGGCAAATTGCAAATCATAGGACCCTTTGAATTGCCCGACACACCAAATAGTGAAAATTATTTTGAATTTTTGGAAAACAAAATCTTTTTATTATCAGATAATATTCTCGCTTCTCCAGACCATGTGCTTTTAGCAAGATGGATGTCAAAAGTTTTTTGGACAGAAGTTTCTCCGAGCGATGGATAGGTCGTAGTGGAACAATAACATAATAACATGGCCCCCCTAGGTCAACAGACTTGAATTTATTAGATTTTTTTATTGAGGTTACCTAAAAGAGGAAGTTTTTGTACATCCAATACATCCAGTGTTATTGTACTTAGGCAGAAAATTGAAGTTGCGGCTGAGGAAATAAGAAGCTTAAGACATGCCAGACGTTTGAAACGACAGTTTTTAAAACGTTGTCGAGTATGTTTAAATGCAGCTGTAGGGCATTTCGAACATTTGCTATACAAAAATATGAGTAGAGATATACCCTTTTTTAACTACCCAACAAAATTAAACACCTTTCTACCTTTAATGATCATGCTTTACCAAAATTCTGGCCTCTTACAAAATTCAAATCCCTGTATTCAAAAGGAAACAAATAGTTTCACAAATTGCATTCAACCATTTTTATGTGCGATCAGTGTTGTTAGGCATGGAGGCAACCTTCAGTTTTAAGTTGAATTTGAACGGCTAGTTTGAAAAAAAAAAAACACTTTTCATGTTTAGAATTACTTTTTGAGGATTTGTCAATTCCCCGCAAAAGGCAGTACCCCTGAAATAGGTAAGGGATTGAACCCAGTACCCGTAGTCTGGTTTTCATTGCAAAACTGTCATTTATAGATTTTTGGGTGGGTCCTATAAGAAAGGACTTGGCTAAATATCTCCGCTTGGCAAGCATTACTTTTGTAAATACCAAATAGAAATCGGAATCTTTTACTTACGCTGCTTCGTGAAGTCAAGACATTTTTAGTTATTTTCTTAAATTATTTGTTCTGTATGAAATAAATAAGTACCGCACTATTATAGCTTAAGAGCTTCATTAGTTTAAAAACGGCGATAATAAAAACAGCCATATTATTTTTTTTTAGGTAAATACTGGTTTTATTGAATGGATACAAATAATATTTAGTATATTTGCTAGCTCTTTATTTCAGAATTACTTAAAGTTACCTGTGGTGTATGGATTCATAAAGTGCTATCAGATAATTTAGTGGAATTCGGGCCCCGAATTTGAAGAAGCTCTCACTATCGCCCGCCTATTCTAAAATGATGTGGCTTTCTTGACTCTTCCTTTTTGGTAGTTGTATAAAACATTTTAACTTCTTCTAATTTTCCCTACTATAAAACGGATGGTTTTTCCGAAACCCCAGTAACCTCGAATTTGGCCTGTTTCCTTTTTGATTAGACGCTCACCTGTCTCCATACTTCTTGATTCTATCAAATTTATAAACCTACTAAGCTCCCAAAAAATCAGAGCATGTATCCTTTTGTCTGATTTAAAACACGCTAATAGGTAAATAGGACTGTTGCGCCATCAAATTTATTGTATTTAATAGGTAAATTTAGTCCTTGTCCCTATTCACGTGATACAAAAAAACAACTTAATCCAACATTTTTGTTTGCAATACAAACTAAATAGATTCATTCCACATTTGGGTTTTTCCAAACGGGTTTGAGAATTAACGTCAAATAAAAAACTGTCCCAATCCAAGTAAAATGAAGTGTAAATAAAGTATGAAGGTCACGCCACGTTACGCAGTTAATGTAATAAAGCTAATTTTATGGCCATTACATTAATTTATATGTTTTATTCTTTCTTTAAGTCCACACGTATAAAAAAAACACCGGTTGTTTTTGATACTTTAATTTTCTTAAATGTGAAAAAAGAAAATGATATCTCTAGAGTTTCTGTATGTAAGTGAGAACATCCGATTATGATTACCAAATCAAATTAAGAACCATTTACACTGCTCCCGGATACCATCAAGATAATAACAAATAACAATTCAACTGCAATTTTTTTTAATAACCTAATTTCTAACAAAAAGAAAACTACATCTATCACATACTGTTGACACCAGAACATGTGTAAGGAATTCTCTCAACGAAATGCCTTACGGATGTATTCCTCCAAAAAGCTAAACAAAAATTCTGTCATATATTCAACGTTGAAGCGTCATAAAAATGATATTAACAAAAACAAAAAGAAGAAAAACGTCCGTCGCCAAAATCCAAACATATGTCATAAATTTGAAAGCTTTGTTGGCAACATCACAACAAACTTTATTGCCAGGATTCTCTTTTATGTTTCATTTTCATTATTCTTCCAGTACTTTGGTATAGTGTTCCAGTTTTGTGTGTGTGGATCTATTTCTCTAGGACGACGACGCTCGGGTGATTTCTATTAAGAAGTATGCACTTAAATAAAATCACTATTTAACGTGACGTTGGAAGTCGTTGGAAGCTGTTGTTGTTATTATGGGGATGTCACATCGCTGTATAGGTTCTTTAAACAGGATTTTTGATTCCAAATTCTGCAACATAAGAACAATAAACATGAAAGTCATGCTTTTCAGGTGTTAACGTCTTAAAACCTCTAAGAAATCGGCATCTTGAATTATATTGATCTTCCCATATAATTCAAGATGCCGATGGACCATTTGAAACGCAGGTGTAAGTTCTACGATTGCGCTTTAGAGAAGTTGCGCTGAGATTATTTTGTCTCATTTAGCTTACCCTTATTATGCAGATAAACACAATGTAAGGATTAGGAAAGGGAGAGAGGGTTTG
Source organism: Eupeodes corollae (assembly GCF_945859685.1). Classification (NCBI taxonomy): domain Eukaryota; kingdom Metazoa; phylum Arthropoda; class Insecta; order Diptera; family Syrphidae; genus Eupeodes; species Eupeodes corollae. The sequence continues at coordinate 142,154,840 of NC_079147.1, read as the reverse complement.
AAAGGAGATTTCGGATTCCTGTCTATTGCAATGACTGGGACAGAGTGTGGTAAGGTATTCCACATTCGCGTAGTACGGTTAAAGAAAGATTTTCAGTAAATGAAAGTATAACCGAAGTTCGTCTCGAGGGTATACTGATGGGTGCTGAGCATTCCTAGAAATGCGAGTATTAAGGTTGAAATGTTTGAGGGAAGAAATGCAGTTTGCTATTTTTCTAGGGCATACAAACTAAAAATAAAGTTAACAAGAAACTTTACGACGACGTCTAAGCGAAGTGAATGATCCTATGATGATATTATTACCAAGAAATTTAAATAGTCTATATTTAATAATATCCAAGAGCTTAAGTAAGATGCAGGAGCACCAGCCCAGAGATGGTTTAGAAACATACACGTGTAAGTCTTGTGTTATTGATAATAGCTTATTCAGAGGTGGAGATAGCCTTCTTATTCCCCATTGTACAATGCCGTGTAGATTGGAATTTAATAAACTTAGTATATTTTTCCGTTGCAGGTCTCCATCCGAAGAAGAGTCTTAAAACGAATATGAAAAGCTACTAGTACTATCGTCAACAAAACAATGTATTGGAGGCAGGAGATCATAAAAAAAAATGAAAAAGATTGTTGGAGACAGAACAGAGCCCTGACAATGAGATCACCAATGGATCTATTGCTGCGAAGGCGGTACTGCTGTTCTTTAAGAATCCTTCGATTTTTGAGATATCGAGAGAGTAATCTGTCGATAATTGGAAGGTGATTAGGATTCGCATATTTTAAGAATGGGTTGAACAAATTCTAGTACCCGTGGCATGATGGTTAGTGCGTTGGACTGTCATGCAAGGGGTCTTGGGTTCAATCCCTGCCTATGCCACCTTAATTGCAAAAAAAAAATAATTTTCGCGGGTACTGTCTCTTGCGAGGAATTGACAAATCCTTCAAGAGTAACTCTTGTCATGAAAAAGTGCTTTCTGAAACTAGCCGTTCGGATTCGGCCTAAAATTGTAGGTCCCTTCCATTCCTGACAACAGTTCTCGCACACAGGAATGGTTGAGAGTTGTAAGTCACTAGACCCTGGTTCACAACGGAATGTTGCGCCACCACATTTGATTTGATTTTTTGAACAAATTCTGTGCCCCATTTACTCGGAACGATACCTGAGGTTTAGGACAAATGAAATGTTTTTCAGAACAATAGGGGGGATCCCATCCAAACCACCGGATTTATGTATGTAGAGATCTCTAAGGACTCCCGCAAAAAATACGAGTGCGAAAAAAGATTGGTCCCATAGAATCATAACACTCACTGGCATAGTTGAATTGGAAGCGAAGTGCCAAGTGGAAATGATAAATTTCATCGCAAAATCTTCCTTAGAGACGAAGCTCATTTACTGGTCTAAGCGATAATTCACATTTAGGTACTTCAAAAATAACCAATTCATCCACAAAAAATTGAATGGTGCAGTTTGCATGGGACATATTTTTTTATCGACTATACCGATCGTCAACGTACTGTTATTGGCCAGCGTTATAGCATAATAATTATAGGTTATTTCAACAAGATGTTACCACACAGCAAACTATTAATCAATTTAATGAAGAGTAAGTTTAATGAGAGTGTTATCTCAAGATATGCGCCGCCAAGTTTTTGTAATTTGACACCTCAAGAATATTTTGTTTCGGGCTACTTTAAGTCATTGGCTTATACCAACAAGCCGATGACAAGTTAAAAGAGCTCAAAGCCAACTTTGAACGTGCAATAGCAGCCAAGTCATCGAAAATCGAGCCGAAAGAATGGTCCGCTTCAAACATTCTCACAGTAGCTTTATAAGCAAAGTCGAAATTTATTCATAAATGTTTTAATTATAAATTCGAAATAACTTTACGGCTTCTAATTTATCAAAAAAAAAAATATTTTGGCGTTTTGCCCTCAAATGGTTTGCATTTACTTTTAAAAAAATGTGTCAAGTCCTTATTGTGTTGTACAGTGTTTTCTACGTTCTTCATAAACTTGATTCTTATCAAGGCGACGTTTTTTCGTCGTCCATAGCTCAAGAACCAGAAGAGTTATCGACTCCAAATAAATGTTGTTAAGCAGATAATAATGCAGAAAGATATAGAAATTACTCTCAAAAAAATTGCGTGGGTGTTTTTTTTTATCATTTCAGTTTAAAAAAAGGTGAAAATTGTGAATAACACTAAATATCTCCCGAACCAATGACGCTAGGGACTCAAATTAAATTTTATATTATATATTGTAACGTGATACCAAGCCAGTATATTTTTGTAAATCAAAAAAAAAACTGAAAACAAAATTTGTCACCTCGAAATTCAATTATTAGTAAAAATTTAAGAAATGCTACTAAAACTGGTAAAAAATTGTTTTCGACTACAAATCTATTTAACAGAACTAAATTTTCGAACTATTTCCTTATATGAAAGATATTGTTGGTAGTTTCAAAATTTTTAAGAATAATTCAATTGACAACTTTTAAACCCAACACGAAAACCTACAAACCTCAAATCGACAGACGGAATATGAAGATATAATGTGTGTTGCATCCCATTCTTTTTTTATTATAAAAATGACGCTGAAGATGACTCGAAATAGCGGACCCTGACGGCATAGTTGATTTCGAGATTTCTATTTAACTGAAAGACAAAATTAAATAAGATTACCAGAAAGAGCGAAAAGATGAGAAATGACAAAACGACGCACTTTTGGAAAAAAGGTCGTAAAATCGGTACTTTTTTCACAAGTTTTTTAGTGTAAACAATGGAAAAGTATTAAAATAACATTACAAATTTAATTCCGACCATAGCCATACATGTTATGCACAACAAATATACATTTTAAGAAACAGAGACATCGGATTCACTACTTTTTATTTTTGTTTAAATTTTTTAGCTGGACAGTTATTTTTCCAAGTTTTTTACCAATATCAATAAATTTTTACTGTGATATTAAAATGGCTCAACGCAGTAAAATGACAATTCTTACATAACATTTTTTGAATTTATTCTTTGGTTATCCCTCGCAACTTCATTTTTCGAATGTACTGTAACTTTTTAAAATATAGGTACTGTACGATTAAATCGACAGTTCACACCCACACTCACCCCCAAGACTCTTTTATATACTAAATGACATAACACCTGCTATTTTTTATCATGCCTTCACTTCGGTTCCAATATTATACATACATATATGTACGTACAAATTTAAAATTGCTATCTGCCCAGATGACTTTTTGTGTGTTTTAACACCAAAGATTTTCGACACTTTTTTGAAGGGCTTATTATTGTAAGCCCATCGTCGAAACTTTTTTTTGTTTCTCAAATTGCTATAGACTCCTATTAATTTACCTCCTGGGAACTGTTAAGGGTGGTAAAAAATCGACAATGTGCTTCCCGAAAACAAACAAAAAGAATCCTTCCAAGTACACACAACTTTATGGAGCAAACTAGGTGAATTACGAGTACGAGTATGTACGCTTAATATAACTTGTGCACATATTATGTTACACACAAGTACTCGTAGTATTAACTGCTTGTAGAAGTTTTTAAGCTGGAACAATGCCAGACAAGCTATAGTATATTGAAGTTGGAAGTTATAAATAAAAATAAAGGAGGAGGAAGGTTGCAAAGAAACGAAAATGCCAAAGTTGAAGTAGAACATATGTTTGTGGTCATTATTCAACATTTTCTTGTTCAAATTATGTTTTATGAAATACCGTATTCAGAATTTTAGGTATTACATAAGATACAAGTACTCATTTATTTTGCAAAACATTTTTCTTATTACTTCTCCATAGACATCACATAATGTATTCCTTCATCCAGGAGGAAGGAGAGCATTTTCAGAAGTGTTGTTTTCATAACTTACACCTACAATCTACATGGAAATTTAAAGTTCTATGCATCTAATTAATTTCTCAAAATTAGGTAGTTAACATAAATACGTGTTTGGTGAAATGCTTCAAATACAAAATTTTCTATATTCTTAGCTTGCTACGCCTGGCATTACTCGCGTACAGAAACATTATGATGGTGGCAATAATAAAAATAAATGAAGTATTTAAAGAAAATATAACACGTTATCCTTATTACATCAGCTTCCAGTGAAAGTCCCGTCAAAATAGGTCTAACCAATAATTTAAACTAATTACTGGCGAACAAAAAAAAGCTTAAGTTTTAACTTGGATTTTAAAAGCCAAAGCTAGATTTTGTAGGATTAAAAACAAGCCTTTGCTAAACACTATAAGAAGTTTTTCTGAAGTAGGCTCTCACCCAACAAACTTCCGAATGAATTTGACTTAGTTGCTGCTGAAGCTAAGTACCACAATAACTGTTATAATATCTTTCTAAGGACAACTACGGGGTATAAAGGCGGTCGTCCTGAAGATGATTCAGTGAACTTGGCGATAAAGGACATATTTCAATACATTGAAAATAATGATAATTGTCAATTTTCATTAGAAGAATTGAAAGACATTGGCAAAAATCCAGCTATAGATAATAAAACAATTAAAAGAAGATTGAAGTTAAAGTATGGTGAACAAATTATCATAACTGAGAAAAAAGGGAGTTTAACAATAATCTGTTAAATTGACAATCATTTAGATATTCTCAATAAAGCTTGGTATGAAAATAAAAAAATTAAGATGAAGAAATAATTGTCGAAGTAGAATTAGACAACCTATTCATCTTCGATCATTAGCAATATTACCATTTTTTCAATCAATAGGATACCATCTGATCAAACTTTCTTTGTTGCAATGGATCGTGGAGTATACCTACTGGGGAAACCACGTTAAAAAAAAATACGACAAGTACATTACCTCATAGGTGGTGTGGAGTTGTGTGCAATCTGAACTTTGTAATTTTTAAAACCGCGATATCTCACGAATGGTGAGTCTTATGAGAAAAAGTTTCTGGACCATTTTTGTAGAGAATTGTGTGGTCTACAAGTTTTGTCTGATCTATTTTCACGATAAAATTTATCGTTTCCAAGAAAAATGGAAAAAACCGTAATTTTGTATGTTTGACCATGAATAGAATTTTTCGCACAAGGAGGATCGAAAGGGATTTTTGACATTTCAATTGTAATGAGGTATTTAACGTCTCTCCCAATTTTCAGCTCTATGCGAAATTTTTGCTAAGTTATGACTTATTTTTGTCTTATTAACTGGACTATTGAAGGTTATTGTATGGCAGTAAACAAGGTTTCCTTTTTTTCGTATAAAAAAGAGTCTGTGTCTTTGATGGATTTATTTTTATTTTTCAATTATTGAAAGAAATCTGAATAGTATTTAGAGATAGTTGGTTTCAATGCAAAAACCAGTTGAATCGCATGTGTCATCAGCAAATGTTGCAGTTTCACAATATGGTATATAAAAATAGACCTAGAACTGACGCTTCGGGAACACCTAAAGTGATATTATTTTCTTCAGTGTACCAGTTGTTCAAACAGACTTTAAATGTTCGGTTTGAGAGAAATGACAAAATAATTTTAACAATATACAAGGGAAATCTCAAGGTAACGAGCTTATGAATCAAGCCCTCATGCCAGACAGTGTCAAAAGCTTTTTCCACATCAAGAAGTATCATTCCTGTGCTTTTTCCTAAAGACAAGTTATTTTTCACAAACTTTGATATTCTGTCAATTTAGTTAGTTGTACTATGATACCTTCTAAGGCCAAATTGTTCTGGTGGCAAGATATCAAATTGATCTACAAACATGCAAAACCAGTTTGTTCTTAACAAGTTTTTCTAAACATTTGCTTAATGAGCTCAACAAATTGATTGGTCTGTATAGCTAGAAGGGTCACTTAAATTTTTTCCTGGCTTATGGATAGGAATGACTTTGGCTGGTTTTTACTCTGTGAGGAAGTAACCTGTTTTGAAACAATTGTTAAACAAGTTTTTGAGGTATCTTATACCTATTTTTGGACGATTCTTTAAAAAAAGATTGTTAATTCCGTCAAATCCGGGAGATTTTGTGGTCTTAAGACATTTTAAAACAAATTCAACCTCGTCAGAAGTTATTATGTCTTCGGTTACTTCATGATTGCATTGATTGATTAACAATACATTCCATTCGATTATTAGTTGCATTGTTTCCAGCAACTAAACTGTTTGCACTAAATTTGCTGGCTAATGCGTTGGCTTTTTCCTCGTTGAATATTAATATAGAATTACCTATTTTAAACAACGGAATATAAACTTTTTTCTTTGTAATTACTTTTATAGTATTCCAAAACGGCTTGTTACCTTTATCTTAACCCTGTAATTTATTTCTCCAGCTCTGATTTCTGAAAAGAAAGATTGAATTTTTATGAACAATTTCATTCTATTCATTTCAGAGCGTATTCGTCCTTGGTCCTTATTCATTGGGTTTTTTTTTTTCTTATTTTAACTGCTTCCACTACATAGGAGGGAAGTGAATTATTATTGCTTAGACTTGGAGTTTTTTTTTGGGCACGGTTTCTTCAACACTATCAAGAACTGATGCTGTAAACGTTCTACCTGCTCCATCAATTTGTTCGATACTGATATTGTTTGGATTCCTCTCTGTAATGTTTCTTAATTTAAGGCGGATACATTTTTAAATTTTTTTCAAATCAGCATTTGCATAATCAAAAAATTGATTGCAATTTTCCACAGGGGTTGAATTTATGATTATTGTTATTTGATTTGAACTAAGATGGTCTTGTATCCTTTTGGTTAAGTCTACGTCATTGTACAGCTCGTATACAGCTCGTAGATATATCTTCTCCTCCTTTCACATTCTATGCACACGGACACGCGAATAACTTTACTTTCGAAACGACTCAAGGTGCTTGTATCCGCTTTTGTTAAAATCCATGCTTTTGCACCGTGCACGACACTATGGTCGTTTAAGAGACGGCTTTGATACTCAGTAGCTTTCTTAGCCCAAAGAAACAGCAGTTAACAAGAGTTATTTTGCGTTTGATCTCAGCGCTGATGTTGTTTTCTGCGTTTATAGCGGAGTCAATGTAGGCGAAGTCCTTGACGACCTAAAAGTCACGTCTTTCGATGGTGACATTTTGACCGCGATGTCGGTGTTCAGTGTTGTAAGTCCTTTCTTTATGACAGCACGTACTTTGTTTCGCCCTCATTAACCATTGAACCCATTTTGCTGTCCCTGTAGATACTGTCCTATGTGGCGTTGAAATCGAGATGGTGTTTGTCGATTTGATGTTCTTGAGTTTTTTCCAAGATCTGGCGTTATGTGAACCACATTGATAATGACCTCAGGTTGTTGAAACGGGCTTTTGACGTTCACATATTACGGTAGAGACGATTTTGTAGGCTATGTTAAGAAGACTGGTGCTTCTATAGTTGGTAGAGTTTAGAGAACCTCCTTTTTCAGAATCATAAGTTTAATAATAGCTGTTTTAAAATAATTGCAAACTGTACGATTAATAAGAGCTTAAGCTACAGAAAAAAATCCACATTCCTGGACAACTGACTAGAAAGCTTCGACTAGTTCTTAATTTCTTCAGTTTAAATGCGAATATGGCCGAGTTCATACGCATGCAATAGCCAAAGTTTTATGGAAAACGGTCAAAAATAAGTGATGGGCTATTTTTAAGACATCTGTGTGAAACTGGACTTCAGCTTGGTGTAGGACAAGAAGAAGGACTGTGATGCTAGAGGTCTTGAGTTCAATGTCAGCCTGTGCCATCTAAAAAAAAATATTTTCACCGGCACTTCCTCTTGCGAGGAACGAACAAATATTTCAAGAGCAATTCTTGTAATGAAAAATGCTTTTTTAAATAATCCCATCGGAATCGGCTTGAAACTGTAGGTCCCCTCCATCCCTGACAACAGTACTCGCACACAGGAATGGTTGAGAGTAGTAAATCACTAGGCCCTGGATCTCAACGGTCTGTTAAGACACCTTATTTATGTTTTTATATTCATTAATGAACAAGCATCTGCAGGAGGATTCTGGTATTACAATTTGGCTTCCAACACCATGCAATGAAATAATCTGCCAAGGGTGCATTATCATAGTGACATGTTTTCGCCAATTAAAACAGAGCTTTTTGAATCTGCAATAAAAACTTAATGAGTTCTTACTTTTGTCATTTTGTGGGTTTGTGCTTCACAATTTTGGAAAAATACTTAAGTAGCCTGTTAACTGACAATCTAAATTCCACTTCATTATAAGATAGTTAAGCTAAAGGCAGGCAATAACTACAACAATATGAAAGCAAAGGTAGTAACTCAAGTGAAATAACTTAAAAAGTAAGCTTACAAATAATGACATAAATACAAAAATAAAGTCCTTAAGTCAACTCATTATAAAATGGCTAACCAAACTGAACATACATCAAGTGACAGCTGTCAAAAAACAACCTGACAAAAGTCTTTTGACAGATTGCAAACCAAACGTCTAAATAAGAAAAGAAACCTCAAAACTAAAAATATCCTCTACTTTTCATTTTCGGATTAAGAACTTCTGCACATTTATAAATCTCAATCGAATTGGCTATTAAATATTTATCAAAAAGGGCCAATGTGCATATTGAATAAAGCTGAGCAAAGAATAAAATTGTATTTGTGTATTTGAGAGATTGAGAGAGGTATAAAAGTACAATGGGCTTCTAATTCCACATATTTTATCCATTGAGGCACACGTCAGAGTCACCTTTTTGGAAAATTTATTATTTAAATTGCCGACTAAGGATTATCAACGTTTATTATAAAATCTATGCAAACAAAATTAACCATTTACAACAGTGTGCATTTTTTTATTTGAAGTTTAAATTAAAGGTACTTTTTGGTGACAGCTGCTCAGGTGTATTTTTTATAGGGGGAAATTTCTGGAATTCAAAGCGAAAATAAACAACAAACTTTTTATATATTTCATTGAGAAGTTTCCAACCTTACATTATGCAAATGGTTAGTACATACATACGTTAATAAAGGGAATTGCAATAAGAAGTTTCATTTTGATTTGGGCAGCTGTCACTTTTGAAACTGTCTTCTTTTGCTATTTGACAAGCTACAACTGCGACATACAGCTGTGGACAACTAATTAGAAGCATTACTTGCTTCTCATTTCCACATTCACTGTATCAAGTGTATCCAAAACGGTGTAATGCAAGCGTTATTACATAATTGTTTGAAAAAGCATCATTTGTGCATAAGTCTTTGAAAAGTACACAATAAAATCAAGGAAGAGTGTAAAAAGTGTTCGTTTCAACTGGTCATCTAATTAGAAACAGTTAAATTGCATTTGATTTAGGTGAAATAAAAATAATCTTTTTATTTTGCATTGGTAAGTAGAAAATTCTGAATTGTCTGCAAATGTTTTTAAAGAATAATTTTTAAATTTTTGAGGTAATTACAATGGGAAAAAGTAAAGAGTTGTGATCCTCCCACAAGGAAAGCGATTCATGAACTTTGGAAGCTTAAAATGTCTTATAGAGCATTTGCATATCAAATGAACTGTTCTCTAAAGAAAGTTTTCAATGCAATTAAGAATTTTCAAAACTTCGGGACTGCTGAAAATGTACCTCGTAAAAAACGGGCCCGTAAGAGAAGCTGCCAAATAGATCGAGCAATTAGTAGGCTGGTCAAAAAGCTCCACAGAAATACAACGCCAACTCTCGGTTGCATTCGATGTTCCGATAGGGCCACGCACAATCAGAAGAAGATTGGTGGAAGTTGGGTTGCATGGTCGTGTTTCTCGGAAGAAACCATTAGTAACCGCAAGGTAACGTAGACTTAGAATAGAATTCGCACGCCAAATGATCAAACGAATAGTGTGGAGTGACGAAACTAAAATAAATAGGATCGGCCAAGATGGTGCACGTTATGTCCAAAGGGCAAAAGGAACAGCGTTCCACCCTAAATACGTTTTGCCAATAATTAAGCATAAAGGCGGCTCGCTTAACTTTTGGGGCTGTTTTTCGTGGTGTGGAGTTGGCCCAATCCATGGAATCGATGGCACGCTGACAGCTGTTAAATACATTGACATTCTTAAGGAACGATTAGTGGATTGGGCCGATGAAAACATGCCAGTGATATGGAAGTTTCAGCAAGACAACGACCCCAAGCACACTGCTGGAATTACGAAACAGTTCTTTAGGAACCAATCGATAACAGTTCTGGAATGGGCATCATCAAGTGCAGACCTACATCCGATAGATCATCTTGGGGCAGATGTTAAAAGAGCTTTTGCTCTCAAAAATATCTCCAACAATGATGTTCTTTCGAAGGTATTTAAGATAATAATGAAATGCTTGGAAGGCTATACCCGTAGAGCAGTGCAGGCGGCTTATTTCATCAATGGAATGAAGATGTCGGGACGTTTTGAAGCAAAAAGGTTTCGCAACAAGGTATTAAAGATAAATATAATGTATGATATTATGAAGTTATAAATTTTATAATAAGATATGATTTTTCTCTTTGTTTCTAATTAGTTCTTTACCAATAAACGCTGTGTTTTCGCAGAAACTGCCATATGAAATAAATGTTTTGTTTGGGAAACATTGTTTTAAGTTTAAAAAATATATTTTGAAAACAAAAATATTTTTTCAAAAAAAATATAAAAAAAAATACTGCTTTAAAAGTGAATTCAATTTGTGTTTCTAATTAGTTGTCCACAGCTGTATGTACGTATCTTAAAATGGAAGGATTCGATGAGATCCAAAAATTATTGTCCACAAGCCTCTCTATCCTCTTCGTATCACTGTGTCGGTGTGATTGGACCTTAAGTATTCAAAAATGATAAATAAGTTTGTACGACCGGAATTAGAAGAAATTGATACGCCCCTGGCGGCTGGTTTTAGTAGTAACTTGTCAAACGCCAAAAGATGACAACTTCAACAATAACAGCTGTCATCTTTCCTCTCTCTTATATCAATTTTTATTATTATGAATGGACTTCCTTCCTGACAGCAAAAGTCGATTTTCTGTTTTTATATCAAGTTTTTAAGAATTCATTTTGTGTAATGTTATAATTCAAACTATTTTATTTAAAGAAATCATTAAGTTTGTAGCTTCTTAAGGGTGGTTTTTTAAACGTGTGGTTTTCATAAAGAAATGAAACGCATATCTTCCAGCCGCGAGACCTAATTTTCTTCCACTTTAAGCAAGCGACTTCGCTAAACCGCACAAAAAATAGCCCAGTGGTGTTTAATGGCAAGGTCTTGGATATGCCACAGGCCCATGCACACCGCGAGAAAATACGTCCATCTAAATTTTCCTTCAAGAAATTAATTGTTTCGTTGGCATTATGGCACATGTAGCTCTATATTTTGGTAATTTTACCGATTAACAAACGTTGTTCAAGAAAGGAAGTATGTTCACTATAAAATGGCCACTCAATCTAAGAATAAATCATGTGGCAGCTGTCAAAAAGACCAAATACGAAAAAAAGTATTGCCAGATTAAAAAAACACACGACTTAGAAAAACACTCGTTACTACGCGCCTATAAGCAAACTTTCTATTAAAAATCCTACAGAAACAAGTCATTGAGATAAAATAGTACATTTTTAAAAAAGAAAAGGGGTTAGGTCACCTGCTTTCAAATTTATGTTTGTTTTAAAATCTTCAAAATGATAGACATTTGTGGGGTAAAACTAACGAAAAACAAGTTCTTCTTCTTTATACAATCTCTTTAGATTTCCTTTTAAATTTTTTCTCATTTTGTCTTCAAACATAAAAGCCCTCATTGAAAGACTATAAAAGTCTATACAAACATACAATACACAGCCTCCTACATCGCATACATAATAATATACTCGTACTTTTACAAATAAAACAAAACAAAAACAAAAAACCTATTCACTCAGAGTGAGTTGAGAAAAATGGAATAAAAGAAAAACCCTGAAAGAAAACTCATTTGAAGAATATTTAATAATTCAGGATTTTCAATTAAACCAGTGCACAGAGAGCATGTGTGGCCACAATTTTACACAGAACACAAAAAGAAATTTCATTCACCGTTAAACACAATCATGTCAATTTGACATTTAGTGTACTCATCTCAACTCAACTCGACTCATCATCATCATCCTTCATCCTTGCCCAAGCTAAAGCCCAGCAGGGCAGCAAGAATGACTTCAAGAGATGGTACATTTTAAGTTTGTATTCTTTGTGTAAACTTAGAGCACACACTTGACAGGGTGTCAAGAGGTTGCACATAAGAAGTGACAGATTCTCCACTGCGCCATCTATCTACTGTACATTGAAATGGATATGTATGAACTGTCAAAGGGACCATAAAATGTCATTGTTATGTTATACGATTTGTTGACGAATCTCTCTCCTTCTCGTTTATTTTTGAATTCCCACGCGATTTCACAAAGCGAACAACTACACCACCAACCACTCAATATTTATGTCATTCGAATAATTGCTTATCGTCAGCATCGGTTTCAGTAGGAAAACAGCCAATTCCCATAGCCCTAACCTTACACGGTTTGGCAAGTCTCCAACCATCTGTAACTTTTTTGGAAAATACTTCACTTGTATCAAATGCAATTCGAGTTTGGCTGACTCCCCGTGTTGAGCGATTCTTGGCATTAGACGATGCCAGTTGCCAGACAGTAGGGAGCCAACCGATAAATATTTTTCTTTTCGTTTTTGGGAAACCGTCTTGTTAGCATTTTCTTTATTTTGCTGCACCACTATACTGGATGACCGAAGAAAAGGACGACGCCGCCGATGACGACGCGAAGGATTTTTCTTCGAAAACAAATTTTTTTTACATACATATCTTCTACAATGCTCAATGGTTTGTCGTTTTTGGGTCACTTTCGAAGTTTTTATTGATGATGACACATATATGCCTTATACCTACTTGAATACAAACAACTTAAGGGTATGCTGTCACTTTGGGAAAAGAAAGATGTCTGGATTAAAAGTAGGTTCAAATAGGTATAAATCAGAGAAATGTGCCGTTCTTTCCATACATTTAATCGGTTATTTGGGGCGTAACTAAATGGGAATAAATGACTCGTAAAGATTCTGAACAGATGTGGGCTTTTCAAAGACATTTCAAAAGTGCTTCTGCAGACAATTGGTCTATCTGTGTTTTTCGGATGATTGTGAAATTGGTTTTTGTAATGCAATTTTCTTATTAAAACTGTTTTTGCAAAAAGGTCTATTCAGATTCACATAAAGAAAAACAACAATGAAAAGTTATGAGTGGTTTTTAATTAAAGATATATTTTAAAGGAATTTTTAAAATTTAACATATTAACATATTTTGTATGAAAAAGGAAACTTTTCGAATTACATTTTTGAAATGCGAATATTATGGATTTTAATTCAACTTAGTTTGGTTGTCACCAATACAACTCAACTCTTAATCAACTTAACAAATTATTCCGACAACTAAATTCTGTTGTGATGTAAAAATACATTGCCGTCTTTTAGGTGTCAGGTAGCTGTCAAAATCAGCTATTGAGCATGAAATAAAAGGCAAGAATTAGGCCTCGATTGTCGCTTTCGATTATCAATCGAGTCGAAACTTTTCGATTGTGTCGATTGATTTTCATATTTTCTATTGCGAAACTCAATCGAACAAACAATGCACTATTGTGAATAAACCCACAAAATATTGTGAATATTTCAAATTTGACATTTCTATGATGTTGATGTAGAAATGTCAAATTTGAAATAATTTGAAATCATTATTTGTTTTCTAGTTTTCCTTTTTTTAAAATAAACTAAAATAGTTAATAAACATTTAAAAATGAGTGGAATTGAGTTGTGGTTTAGCGACAGTGACACAGATACCGAAAATGCCCAAGAAAATGTTAAATGGCCAGAAAAAGAAGACATATCAGAGACACCTCTAATCCTCTGGAACTGGATGAAACATTGTAATATTTATGGAAATGTTCTTACTTGCTATACCTTTATACATGTCCTTTATATTTCTTATAGCTTTTTGAAATAGTTTCGCTTGTCTAAAGAAAGTTTCATAGAACTTCTAAGTGAAATTAACCCAAACCTCAGGCCAGCAAAAATAAGCTCTTCGATTCCCAACATCATAAAACTTGCGACTACTTTGAGATTCTGTGCTCATGGATCTTACCAAGTTAGTGTTGGTAATGAATTTTGTATTGTATTGCACAATCCACAGTGTCTCTAGTGCTAAAAGAAGTGCTCTCAGTCCAAGAAACGCATATTTGCTCCAAATGGATACAATTTAATTATTCTGAATCAATCTGACCAAAATTTCCATTTGTTTTTTATTTGTTATTGCTTTGGACCTGTATACAAAAAATATTTGCATTTTATTTGCCTTAAAATAAATTATTTATTGGAAAAACTTACATTTTGTTGCTAAGAAAAAACTTCTGGACATCAGCTTTCTTCCCCGTCGATTAGAAAATAACAATCGAAAATCGACGACCGTCCAATCGAAATCGATACTTACAATATGAAATAAAATAATCGACAATCTATAATCGAAAAAAGTCGATCATCGATTAGAAAATCCAAACTCACAATCGGGGCCTTAGAAATTGTCTTTTTGATTTGTTTTTTAGGTGATTTGGAAGATGAGCATTCCGATAATTAAGTTACAATTAAAAACAATTATCTGAAATCACTATAATCCAAGTTCTAAGGTTGTTTTTGACAACTCGTGGCAGCCATATTGTTTCTTTTGCTTTCTATCATTCAGTTAAAATAAATTATCATGGCAAGTTACAACGTCGACCAACACGTGCAAATGATAGAACTTTATTCTAAAAAGCAGTTGGAAATTGATCCCAATTAACGGGTATTTACGTAAATAAGCAAAACTGCAAAATTTGGAACGACGGACGTGACGACGCCAGTGCACGCGATATTCACGAGATGTCCATGCATCCAAATAATGTTACAATTAGAGGCGCCATCAGCCCGTACTTTTTCGAAAATGGAACCAAAGACATATGGTTTTAACAGGATGGCGATAAGTGCCACACAGCTCAAGACACAATCGGAATTCTGCGCAAGCGGTTTCATGGCGTGGTTATCTCATGCCGAGGCAACGTGAATTGGCCACAACCACAAAGATCGCGTGATTTGACCATTTTAAAATTGTATCTTGTGAGTCTTTCTTAAAATCGCAGGGATATGCGAAAAAGTCGTATCGTCGATGGCATCGGTCAAATTCAGAATGATTTATGCTCCAAAGTTATCTAAAACTGGACCTTTCGAATGGCGGCCATTTAAACAATGTTAAATTTCGTACTTGAATGTCTTTCATAGAGCTGTCAAATAAAGATTAAACCTTACTGGTATTTCATAAACAACTTGTTTTAATCAATTTTAAAATCAGCCTGCCTTTAAGGGAAACTAACCCAAACCCAACTTAACTCACATCTAAAATACAAAGAGAAAGTCATCCATTTTTTAGTTTTTGACAACTGGTTGACAGATAATTTTTAGAATGACAATTAAAGCATAGTTGAGTTGCCTTCCAAAGTAGGGATGTAATTTTATTTTTTAATTCTCGTTCATTCAATAGTTCGATATTTCAAAAGCTGTTTAGCAAATTAGGGGTTTTTAATAAGAAGGTTAATTATTATTAAAACCCGGGTAAGATCAACCACAACCTATTGTTTGAATATCTTTAATCCATTTTCAACCTTCTACTTTCGTTTTAGCTCATAGGGTTCAGTTAAAACATGGTATCCATCCACCCGAGTCCTATCCTTAAGTATCTAGGAAAATGAACCTAAAACAGGCTGGCGTTCCACAAAGTGATTGGGTGTGCGACAGATGGCCCACATAAAGGCGATCTTGTCACACCCAGACAAACAAAAAGAACGTGCGATACTTGGTTCTCGAATACCGACCGCGACGTGACTCTGAACGTTTGTAAAAGATGGAACGCTGAATGCACCCATTTAATTTTCTCTCACTGTAAGTCATACCAGAGGTTAGCGAAGTTAATGACGGTGGTAAGTGCAAAAAGCAAAAAGTGGTGAAATGTGCAAGTAGGATATGCGGGGCGATCTTGACTGCGTTCGCTCATAGTAGCTGTAGCGAAAGGACTTCGCGACTGAGATCCATGCCAACTGATTGTTGGGAGGAAATTGCTAAAAAGAAAAGGGCTTGTGGCAAGGTGAAAGTTTTAACCATCTATAGAATGAACATGAGGTTCGAAAAGACGGAGACAAAGAAAGAAGTGAAGAAAAAAGAAATTCAAGTTCATTCAATGGTATTAATTTTTTTTTAAATGTAAAAAATTGGAGAAAGTGGAGGTTTTGAAACAAATAAAAAAGAAGAATTTCATCAGCTAGGTTGTTATTGTCTTTTTCGGTAGATTTCTTTCAATTCAGAATCGAGTAAACTGAGGGAAAAACTTGCTCATTGTTAGTCGTTTGTGTTTCGAGAAAATTCTGATAAAGCAAAACTCCGGTCCGTTAACTGTCTATCTTTTTTTTTATTGTTTACTACTTCTTTATTGTTTGTTGTTTATTAAAATGAAGGTTTAGGTAGTCACCTCTTCGAGAAACGGTCCGAAAACTTTTCTTACAAAACTACGAACTGTGAAGCTTTCGTCGTTTTTGTAGTGAATTATCGTGTATCGTTTTATTTGGTAATGCAGTAGTTTTGCCTTTTAGAATGTCGAAGCGTGACAGCTTCAAAATTGACAGCTGTTTTCGTTTGTCAATCATCAAAATATTATGGCTTCAAACTTGACAGCTGCTCCAAAAGCACACTATTAGAAACTAAAGCTTTTGTTGGAAAACCTTACATTACTGTCCATAGCACACAATTTTGCTGTCAATATAGTGTTTTGACATTTCTTTGCTTCAGTTTATGACAGACTCAACCAGAGGTTAAACAGGGCTTTAAGAAAATTGGAGGATTTTAAATCAAAATGTACTTCGCTTACTTTTGAAGCGTTTAATGAAAATGGGTGTCCAAATCAAAATTGAATTTTTGCAAATTCTGAGCAGAGATTGATCACAGCTCCCCGACTTATTTATGAAACAAATTGGAGTAGTTAGCTTAGAATTCATTTTTCATTATGATACCATACGCAACAACCGTAAAGTCAACCGAGCTCTATTTAGATCGGTTACCTTATTCAGAGCTCATAGAGCTTACTCCGAGCAAGCTCTGGTTCTGTTCTGATATGGTTAAGCTAAAAAAGAAACAGCTTTTTTTTACAGCTCAATTTTCTGCTCTGAAGAAAGAAAAACGCCTAGAACTGTCGCATTTGGAGAAATAAGAATTTACAATTGATTGTTGAAATGCCAATGAATCTACGAAAGTTGACGTTTTAACATTGTTCTTGGGCTGGCCATCGAACCGTACTTCTTCAAAAATAAGTTCCATAGCAAGTATAGTTACTTTAAGAAGTATAGTGCGTCGTGGCGATGTGAAATGGTCACCACGATCACGTGATATGTAAACGTTGGACATCTTTTCTGGGGAAAAAGTGTATGGTAATAAACCAATAATAATTAAAGAGGAAGGATGAAACAAATTAACGACACTTAACTTCAGCTATGCCCACTCGCCATTTCAAACACTAACTTTATCGACTGAGTCTTGCAATTTTTGTTGACATTTTCTAATGATTCACGCTCTAAGACCCATCTTTCTTTGGGAAGTCTTTTTCTCTGTGAGCTTTCAAAAATCGTTATTTTTAACATTGAGAAAATTGAGAGCTCTTAGAAGTCGCAAAATCACTTGATTATTTAAAACTGCAGAGTTATGGAAAACATTTTGACTCACTAATAAGAGCCCATCTTGTAAACCAAAAAATCTGTGAATAATTTTCCAAGACTATGTAGGATCACCTAAATAGCGCAAACCCATGATTTTAAAACGTTTTTGGAATTGTTTCCTCTTCTAGAAGACTGATAATTAAAAAGTTTGTATTATTTCCAAGAAATTCAGTGCTTAGTTCTTATAGAATTCAACAGCAATGCCGTCTTCCACTGCAGCTTTATATTTTTACATTGACTTGAGAGTTACTTGTAATTTCTGTATTTTTCCTGTAAAGTTCAGGGACTAAAACCAGAGATAATAAATACTGGAATGATATATAGATGAGTTGAAACAGGGTTTAAAAGCACTTCAAAGTAGCCTCCAAGGTTTTTCAACTTTATACACTGAAAAAAGAATGCAGGAAACTCTTCAACAGAGCCAAAGCCGCAAGACTAGCCTCTCACTGGGACTCTTACAAAGAATCCCTAAGAATTTACAAGAAGGCACTAAGGAAATCTAAGCGATCTTCTTGGCGATAATTCTGTGGCACGATAGAAGAAACTTCTGAAGCCTCTAGGTTACGGAAAATTCGTTCAACTAGTCCAGCGATAACAAGCTGCTTGAAAAATTCAGACGGCTCTTGGACAAATTCAAGTAATGAATCGCTGAACTTACTATTGGACACTCACTTTCCTGGTAGTTCTTTTACCGAAAGTTAATTCATTCAATTTTTACTAGCAGAATAATTAACTCAAAACTGGGCAACTCTTCTGGTAGACTATTCGTTAGTAGAGGGACACCGCAGGGTAGTGTTCTATCCTATCTCCTCTGGAACCTTGTGGTGAATGAAATCCTTACTACTCTGGATGCGGAGGGCTTCAGAGTGATAGCCTATGCGGACGACGTTACTATAGCAGTTTCAGGAAAGCATCTTACCATCCTAAAAGAACTCTTACAAAATGCCTTGGATGGCTAATACTTTGGGTTGATCGGTGTGAACGGGGTTTTAACCCACATACAACCGATTTGGTATTATTTTCGAGGAGATACAAAATTCCATTCGTCAACCCTCCCAATATTAAAGGAATCCAATTAAAATTCTCAGACGAGGCTAAATACCTAGGCCTTGTCTCAGATAAAAAACTAAATTGGAAACGCAACGAACAGGAAAGAGTCAAAAAAGCTACTGTAGCTCTCTTTTCTTGCAAAAAAGCTATTGGAAATAAATGGGGTTTACAACCCAGAATTACGCATTCACTATCTCTGTATAAACAGAGATGAGCTAAATAAAGTCCAACGTTCAGCTTTCCAATGTATAAGCGGATCGCTTCGCACGACCCCATCTGCGGCACTGGACACTTTACTCTATCTAACACCTCTTGACATATTAAGCAAACGAATGGCTGCTAGCTCTGCTATTCGCCTCAAAGCTTCGTCGCAGTGGACTTACAACAACATTGGCCACTCCGTAATTATTAGGTATTTAGTCTCTTTTCCAAAGCACAAAGACTACACCATCCCCAGCTACAATTATCTATACCTCCCAGATCTTTTTGGGAGGATAGGACATTCTTGGAGGATGAGTCAATCTATTTTTACACAGATGGCTCAAAAACAAAAGAAGGGGTCGCCTTCCCAATCATTGTAGCGTGTTCGAGGCGGAACTTTTGGCGATAAAGGAAGTCTTGTCCTGGCTTAAAGAAAACGTGATATTAACATCTGATATCCGTATTTTCTCAAAAAGTTAGGCCGCTATCAAATCTCTGAACTCTGTCTCTACAAACTCTTTAACAGTCCATAACTGTGGATCATCTCTAATGGAGATGGTACAACAGTTTAGTATTCGCCTTTGCTGGTTGCCGGGCCATAGAGACATTCTAGGTAACTGTAAGGCATATGAACTCGCCAGGAACGGTACAGTACAGCACATCCTACCACGTTTGGCAAGTACTGACGTACCAATCGCTTCTTGTAAACTGTTGCTAATGCAAGACGCTATGAGGAGGGCAGGCACCAGGTGGAACAACATCACCACAAAAAACATCTGGCTAACACTGGATTTAAAACGTTTAAGGTGTTTGCACTCTCTTAGCAGATCGCATATAAGCTCGATAATATGTGTCATAACCGGACACTGTCTAATAGGAAAGCACGCCACGAGACCAGGCGTGTTCCCAAATGACTTTTGCAGAAGCTGTATGGACGAAGAAGAGGAAGAAACGGTTCTTCATCTTCTCTGCACATGCCCTGCTTTGGCTCGAAAACGCAAGAATTACCTAGGAGAATTCTTCTGTAACGATCTAAACTATGTGAGTCATATCAGCATAATCAGCCTCTCGAGTTTCGTAAGGGACTCAAGCTGGTTCCATTGAGCTTAGGAGGAAGCCTCAAGATTCATGTGGTATCACAATGGGCCATTAAACTGGCCTAAGTGTGTCCGTTTCCATCTTGGAGAGCCACTATAACCTAATACTGTTTAAAAGCCACCAAACAGTCTCAACTTTGACTAGGAAGCTTTTGATTTTGTAAAGGCTGAAAGCTTATTTGATTTTAAATAGAGAGTTTTAAAAAAGAGAAATGTTTTTTCACGAAGTTTTCTACATTCCCTGTCAAACCACTTAGCAACAAACATATTTGTGTTTTCTCAAATTTGCCATTTGGATTAAGCTTAAAATTCCATCCCTGACAAAAGAACTCGCACACAGGAATGGTTGAGAGTTGTAAGTCACTAGACCCTGGTTCTCAACGGCCTGTTAAGCCACCTAACTTATTTATTATCAAGTATACGCCTAAATCACGATTAGCTATTCATTTTATATTTTTAATTGTGTTCTTTGGCAACAACGGTAGATATTCAAACTTAAGCGATGTTACTCTTGTAAATGACCCAAGTGATTTGCAAGTTCTACTCCAAAATTCTCATTAACCCAATGACTCAAGTTACCCCTCGCTAATTTCGTTTCGCCTTGACTAGAAACGAAAGCAAGTTCCCCATCTAAGAACTTAGCAGAACATTCTAATTTTTCTTCAAGTCCCTTTTCCACCAAATCTGTAATCCGATGTTCCATGGTCTATCGTGGGATGTTAATGTCTTAGTTAGCATTGTTTTTTTCTATCATTTCTATCAATACCAATGTAAAGTGAAAAATAGAAATTAAAATAACTCAGGTGAATTAAGAATTCTAAGGCCGAATTTCAAGAATCATTAACGTCTTAACATCACCCATATTAAGAACATAGAATCAACCAAAGGGTGGGAAAATCCTCTTTTACAGCTTCAAATAACTTTTCAACTAAAATTTTCAAAAATGATCCATAACTATAAAACTTTTCGGAAGTATTGTATGCACACAAAACTTTGTATTTCATATATTTTTGGAATGTGTTTACAAAATGAACAAATTAAAAATTCAACGAAGTTTCTCATAAAGAACAAATGGCTCAAAGAGTTTTAGTTTATAATAATGCAAAAACTATAGGTATGTTTTAAGGTCTGAATTCTTCTTCCTAACAACAAGCAAACAAAAGTTTACTCATAAAGTGCAACTGACTAAATATTTACACGTCATGCATGTTTATTTTTTTTTTTTTTGGAATACGGATAAAAGGTATTTGTATATAGATACGTCTAAGCCAGCATTGAATTGAACAAAAAAAGTGAAGAAATGTTGTTTTGAAACTATTCAGAACAAATAACACAAAAGTACTACTTGTTCATAAAAGTTATAAGCAATTGCAAAACATGTTTTTCCACTAAACTATATACAGAACTTTTTACGTTCAAAAGTTTAGACATTAAAATAATTGCACAAAATCAGGAGAATTTTTGAGAAGTTTCTTTTCTTTTTTGTTTTGCTTTGCAGATTTTATATACGAGTATATTGTGTGTACGAGCGAAACTAAATTCCATAATACGAAAAACAAGAATCTCTTCAAGTAAACTTTTTCAAAAAGGTATTTTGATGGTTTCCGGCACTGAAGACATTTTTATTTTTAAAGTGTTAATACATGCCAAGAATATAAAAGAAATATGTATACAAAATTTGGTAAAAATTAAAAACCAAATTTGAAAAGGAAAGAAAAGGTTAAATTTCTTGGAAGCTGTTGATTAAAGCCCTCACGAAGTAAAAAGTCTTGAATTCTTGCTTTGAGGACTGTTAATCCTACAAGTATGTAGTTTTATTTTTATTTATTTTTAATCTTAAGTTTAAGTTTTTCTTTTCCACTTTAACCTTTATTTTCGGTTTCTTTTTTAACTTTATAAATTTGCTAATCTGCTCGTCTCCTCTGGAATATTCAAAGATGTTTCATGATATAAAAACGGGCCGCCGCCGTATTTCCGTATTCAAAGCTTATTAAATTTGTGTTGCCAACAATGCGTGAGGGCTTTATGGCTAAAATACAAACACGTTTCAGCTTCGGCTTCGCCTGACGTTTACGAGTTCAGCCATAGGAATTCAATGCATGCTATCACAATGAAGCTTCACCTCACGTTTTATTTGACAATCGTAAGGAAATAACGCAATGTGACCCCAAACGGAAGCTATAGTTTAAATTTTCTGAACATTTGGTTTGTCTGACAGCTCAAAAGCTGAAAAAAAAAAATTACATTTGCTTTTGGAGGGATTCCCATTGGTTATTATTGGCTGTGTAAGCTACTTCCACGATAAATTTAATTTTTTCGATTTTAAAACTCATATTTTTTTATTTTGAGAAAAAATAACAGCTGCTAATGACAGAAGTGCCATTTTAGAAATGTCACAATTGAAGTGTCATTCAAAACAACCTCGAAACAGGCCCAACGTAACGCAGACAAAGATGAAGCGTGTTTGTGTTTCAGCCATTAAGCTTGAGCAGTGCCAGTTCTGATAATATTTTCATTTCAGTTATTAATTGAAATTGGTGAAACCATTAACATTAAAACTTAAAACAAATATAACATTTTATGAACTACAATATATGTATGTCCATATCGAGCCCTTCCTGCCAACTTATTGTAAGCTGCAAGGTAAATTGTATCGTTAACGACAAATCGACAGCTTACTGCTGGTTTTCCGTCTTTCCAACTTACACGAAGTAAAAATTGTTGTTAAATATGTTAACGTCGAAGAACCTTCGTCTACAACCTGAGAGCAGTAAGGTTTCACACCAGGAAAGCACACAGTCGATCAAATATTGATATTATGGCAGATCGTAGAAAAAAACCTAAGAACATCAAATCGACGCCCATCACCTCTTCTGGGATTTCAGAGCCGCATATGAGGGCATCTACAAGGAGAAACTGTATAGAGCCATGCCTAGTTTGGCATCCCTCTCAAACTCGTCCGTTTGTGTAGGATGACCTTGGAGAGTACGTGATGCTCAATAAAAGTTTGAAAAAACTTAACCGAACCTTTCGATGTCATGCGGCATCTACATTTAAAGAATAGTGTAGAGCTCCCAAATTAATACTAGAGGCTTTATCTTTCAAAAGCCTGTCCAGTTACTGGCAAATATTAATGTAATTGATCTAATTAATCGAACTTAGTGTGATTTCAATAGGGCTTTTGTGAGTATTGAGGCAGAAGCGGCAAAAATGGGTTTGTATACTGTCATCAAGAAAGGACTTACAAAAAATTTGAAGAGTTCAACGTAAAAGTACAAAAACGAAAATTTCGTGATATAGTGGTCACCAAATCGGCTGAGGAAATTGAGTTTGATCATGAAATGAGTCTGAGGGCTTGTGGAAAGCTTGACACAGCCAATATAGTTCTTCTTCACCAGTTCGTGGAACAAAATTGAAGAAACCTAGATTCAAAAAATGAACCAAAAATCTCATCTGAAGGAGCTTTAGGTGTTACTACAGATGCCAAATTAAACTATCAGCAATAGCAACTTATTATCTGGAAATGAAAGCAAAAGAGCTATTCTACCCACCGGGTAGGCTTACAAGCTTTATTCGATATGACATCAAAAGCTCCATCCAATGTTCTTCAGTCTGGTAACTTTGAAAAGCTAGGGCATATTTATAAGTCAGAATATGACAAAGCATTTATAAACAAGTTTTAACTGAAGGCTTCAGTGATGAATATATGTTCGCTGTAACAAGTTTACAAGTCTATAAGAATGGTATGTGAACCATCAAGCAACATAATTTGGCAGAATCCCAGACCTAATTCTACAAGATTTTGTAGACCTTTTGGTTATATATACTATGAAAAAAGAAACAAAAGATGTCATTAGGTCAAAAACCAACAAAATGCAAAGAAAAATTAAAAACCGTTCTCTTAGTAGTAGTAAAATCAACGGTTTGAACATCAAGGTTGGTTGTCATTGACGCACGTAGACCTCAAGGGTCCATTGTGATACCACTAATAAGGTTACACATGGGAGAGCAATGAACTTAAACAAACCATTTCGTACTTTTAATAAAGTTAGAGAGACGTTTTGTGTCAATTGTTGCCAGTTCACTGGTGTTATCGAAGAAGGGATTACCGAGAAAGTTATTCCTTCTAATGGAGAGTGCTGGACATGTACATAGAAGTTGTTGGACTGTTTCCTCTTCCTCCTCGTCCATACAGCTTCTACAAAAGTCATTTGTGTAGACCCCTAGCCTCAGAGCATGTCTTCCTATGAGGCAGTGTCCCGTCATTACTCCAATTGTAGAGCTTACACATTGTCTGCTCAGTGATATCAAGCCTTTTCACCGTTTTAAGTCAATACTTGGCCATATTTGCTTTGTTGCTAGGCAGGTGGTACTCTGTGACCATCTATAGCATTTGTTGTTTCTAGAGCATATTGCTTGAGAAGATATTTGAATGTAGCAAGTGGTGTTCCTATGTTATGCTTTTGTCTAACATGAGGCAGAAGTGTTCCGTTTTTGGCGAGCTCATCGGCTTTCCAATTCCCGGAATGTCTCTGTGGCCCGGCACCAAAATGAGGTGAATGTTAAACTGTTCCGTCATCTCATTCAGAGATGATCGACAATCGTGGACTGTGGAGATTTAAGAGCTGCTTGGCTGTCTGAAAAAAATTCGTATATCCTTACTAGGTATAACGTTTTCTTTGAGCCAGGATAGTGCTTCTTTAATCGCCATTACTTCGGCCTGGAATACACTGCATTGATTGGGAAGTCTATAGGATAGACTAAGATTAAGTTGTTCCGAAAAGATACCACTTCCAACTCCGTGATCGGTCTTTGAACCGTCTGTATAGAAGCGTACCGCATCGTCTTCCAGGGGTCTCTCTTCTTCCCAGGAGGATCTTGAAGGAATGGACACATGGAAGCTTTTACCGAATGCCATTTTTGGGGTGGTATAGTCTAAGCGATCTGGGATAGATCTGAAACTGTCTAGAATAGTAGTATGTCCAGTATTATTACTGGTCCATTGAGAGGTGGCTCTAAGCCTTACACATGAGTTGGCTGCCACCTTTTTGGAGAAGATGTCAAGTGGTGTTAGGTTTAAAAGCACTTCCAGTGCTGCGGTTGGTGTTGAGCGACGTGCTCCTGTGATGCACATATACCTGCTGACCGCTGGACTTTGATGAGCTTATTTAGATTTACCATCTTGTCCAGTGCGGTCTACCATACGACAGCTAAATAAATGAGTATCGGTCTGACTACCGAAGTGTATAGCCAGTGGGTTATTTTTGGGGAGAAGACCCATTTTGATCCTATGGCCTTTTTACAAGTAAAAATCTCTACAGTAGCCTTTTTGCTCTTTCATCAATATTTGCCTTCCAATTTAGTTTTTTGTCTAAAATGAGGCCTAAATATTTAATGGTATTCCTCTAATCTTGGGTGGGCTAATCTGAGGAATTTTATATCTTCTCGAAAAGAGTATTAATTCTCTTTTATGTGGATTGACGTCCAATCCAAGCTGCCACTTCTTCGTACAAGACATATGCGCTCTGCAGATATCAAGGCGTTGCGTCTTTCGAAGTTGGTTAAGAGGTGTTTTTTTTTATTTTAAGGCGCTTTAAATGTTCAGCATTGGAAATAATTCCTTGCACAGTCCGCACGCATGCTTTTACACCGACACGGTTGTCGGGCAGTGTACTTGACTTTTTAAAATGAAAAAAAATATATTTTATAACTTACTTACTTAAGGTGGCGCTACAATCCTGTGTGAACTAGGGCCTCACCCAACAAACTTATCCATCTAGCTCGGTCCCTAGCTAGATGTCTCCAGTTTCGCGCTCAATTCGAGTGAGGTCACATTCCACTTGTGCGCGCCATCTGATCCGCGGTCTTCCTCTACTGCGGTGTCCTGTGGGTGTGGATTCGAACACTTTCCGGGCCGGAGTATTTTTTTCCATGCGCTCTACGTAACCCAGCCATCTTAGTCGTTGGACTTTTACCCTTCTGGCTAATTCGCTGGCCCGTAAAACTCGTCGTTCCATCTACACCACTCCCCTTTTAGCGTATGCGACAGTAGATCACACGAAGAACTTTTCTCTCGAACCAACCCAAGGTGCTTTCATCTGCTTTTGTCATAGTCCATGCTTCTGCACCGTATAGCACGACGGGGATGAGGACTTTACCACTCAATTGCTTTCTAAGCCCAAGGTTTGATCTCAGCGCTACTGTTGTTTTCTGCGTTTGCAGCGGAGCCTAGGTAGACGAAGTCCTTGACTACCTCAAAGTTACATCTTTCGATGGTGACGTTTTGACCAAGACGTCGGTGTTGTAGGTCTTTTCATGACAACAGCATGTACTTTGTTTTGCCCTCTTTAACCGTTAAACATATTTTTGCCACCTCTGCCTCATATGCGGTCTTGAAATCAATGAAAAGATGGTGGGTGTCGATTTGGTGCTCTTGGGTTTTTTCCAGGATCTGCCGTAATATGAATATTTGATCGACGATCGGCAGAGAAGATTTTGTAGGCGATGTTAAGTAGACTGATTTCTCTATAGTTGGTGCAGTTTAGAGGGTCTAATTTTTTCAGGATCGGGCAAACAATACTGAGTTTCCATTCATCGGGCATGCTTTCTTCCGACCATATCTTACAGATAAGTTGGTGCATGCTCCTAACCAACTTATCTCCAGCTGCTTTAAAGAATTCGGTATTCAAGCCATCCGCTCCAGCGGCTTTATTAGACTTCAGCTTAGATACGGCAATCTTTACTTCGTCTAAGTCGGGAGGACGGGCTTTCGTCGTCTATGTTGATTGCATCGATAAATTGTGTTTGCTGCACAGCACTTCGAGACTTGTTACTTGTAACTCGGTCGGAAAGAGATTTGGCGATCTCTTGCTATTGAAGCCGTTCGAAGTTGTACCTTCTCCCAGCACCACCCTGTTTTGCCTTGGGTCTGGAAACCCGAAGTGATACCTTGCCTACAAAGAGGTAGTGGTCCGAGTTGATGTTAGCTCCTCGGAAAGTTCGGACATCCATGACGATGAAAGCATGTCTGGCGTCGATCGCAATACGGTCGATCTAGCTGACGGTAGATTGATCTGGAGAACTCCAAGTTCCCTTGTGGGTGTTGAGGTGTAAAACGCGTACTGGCTACCACGAAGTATCACCCAACTCTGAGTGTGCAACTGAAGACATCTAGCTAGGGACAATGCTAGATGAAGAAGTTTTTTAGGTGGGCCCCCTTTTCACACATGACAAAGTAAGATAAAACAACTTCTAACTTCTTTTTATTCAATTTAAAAATCGACCCGCCTTCAATGGAAAACCCTTTATTTAAGTAGAGTTTTCGATGGTCTCTCGAATTAAAATGCAACTTATAATGGATCTTGAATCGATGAGGACTCTTATCTTTTTTTTGTAGAGCTGTTCTGCAAAACTTTGTAATTTTTTTCTGTTTTTCCCTTCTGGACTTGATTTGAGAAATTTAGTCATTTGAAAGGTAAACATTCATCGCATAATTTCTTTACCTGAATTTTTGCCAAGAGCAAGATTCCTCCGCAAAAGGAATATAAATACGAGAGAAATCAAAATCAAAATGCACCGCGTGGACATTATTTGATGACAACACAGAATACACCACCACAAAACTATCTTTTTTAATAAAGGTTTTTAATTCTCTCTTTGCCATAGAGACGAACACGCGATGCCGACGACGTTAGCTAAAGGTACACTCGGGAGAGTTATTCCTTGTAATTTAGTGTCCTTTAAGTGTGTTTCCATGCGAAAGAAGTTTCTGATTTTAATTTAAGATTCACGCTGTTAGGATTTTTATTTCAATGTAAATCGGACAGACAGCAGCGTCCGCACGGGCGGTGTGGCGGCGGCGGCGGCGGCGGCGGTGTAGCAAAGCGAGTGGGTTGGTTTTGATGGTTAGGTTGGTTTTTAATCGGGAGGATATAATCTGGTGTTGAGTGAAATTATCTGAGATGATGGCAGATTCATCTCCAGTTTTATTTTTGTATATATGATGGAAATTTTTTAATTTGTTTTTGATTGTTTTATGTTTTTCTACGTTGATGTTCATTTCTGACATTTCCCGGTGTCTTTAACAACGCGAGCGGTGGATTTGTTTTAATTAGTTTTACATAATGACCAAGCAATTAAGATAATTAAGAGGAATGTTGTTTGTGGCTGAAAATAACGGTGTCTAAGGGTATATTCGTGTAATTAGTGATGCTGCTGGAATGTGTCATATATTTTATATGAAACACGTGTATGTTTGGGTTGAGTTATGGGGAAGGATAATTTTTCATTTTATTTTCCAATTTTCTTCGTCAACTCTAATGATGTTATCATTTTTAATTGCGAAACACATCTATAGACATATATATGTATGGGTGGTTGTCAAGAAGCGGTTCTATTGGCATGGAAATATATACCAAGTTGATATAGAGTCATTCATTTCTTGGTTTTAATTTGGTAGAACTATCAAACTTAGCTGTCATTTTTAAATTCTCATACTATTGGGTGTTTTTGAGAGAACGCAAATTTAACCAATTTCTAGTAAGTATGACCTTGCAAAATTCTTCCAATCATCTTCCAGAGCCAATTTCGAACATGTTCGCAGATTATTATAAGACTTCCTTTGAAGATTTTTCTGCTGCAAGTACCTCTACTCTTATTTCTTATAATACACAAGAAAACAGTCATTTTATGTCGTCTTATGTATATCAGGTCGTGATGGAGTATTATCATTTATGTAGAAAAAATGTGAGTCTTATGGGTGGAAAGTTCAAAATTCATACCTAACGCCAGTCCACAAAAAGGTTCTAAGAACTTAGTTATAGAATACCGTATGAATATTTTAAAAATATTACACCAGATTTCTTACGGCTTCTAACTTTGGAGTACAACAGAATTTTCGACAACGCTGACGTCCCTGAGAGTTTCTGAAAGGCAATTATTTGTCCGCTACATAAAAAAGGTAAATTTGAAGATTCATCAAATTATAGAGGCATCTGATTTTTAAATACAGCAGTAAAGATCCTTGGCTCGGTTTTATATAAAAGACTCAACGAGTGGCTCGAATCTGAGCAAATAATTAACGAATTCCAAGCCTTTAGGAAAAATAACTCGACAATTTTTTATTAATAAATATTGCTGATATTTATAAAAGTAAAGGAAAAAAGCTTTACGCATTATTGGTGGATTTTCGAGCAGCCTTCGATTCAATTCCCCGGGAAGCACTTTTTTACCAGCTTTATAAATATGGAATCTCAACTAAATTTATGTCTGTCATGTACGAAGAAAATGTCGCACGAGTTTGTTTTCTTAGCTGAAACTATAGACGGGATGCAGGTAACGATAAATAGGCTTCAACTTTATTGCAAAACATGGAATCTGGAAGTGAATCTTTCTAAATCAAAAGTGATGACATTCAGGAACGGCGGTGGGAGATATTCCAGGAGGGAGAAGTGAACGTTTGACGAGGAACCGATAGAAATAATAAAGGAATACAAGTTTTTGGGAATTTTTATTGCATCTAACTTGAATCTAGAAAACCATTTGCAATCCAAATTATCGGAAGCTAAGTGTTCTGTGTGGAGAAGTTGTATTTTAAGAAATAGCATTTCATACATAGCTAAACACAAAGTATTTCGAGCTACCGCAATTGCAATACTATTTGAAGCGCAAGTATGGGGGTATCGATCGTTCGAAGCTATGGAAAAGTTCCTCCGTTTTTTTTAATTAAAAGTACTTTCAAGTTGCCAAGTACGACGCCCAACTATATGTTACATTTTGAGACAGGAATAGGACCCCTCTATTTTGACACACTTAAATTACATTTCAACTACGTGTTAAGAGTTTTGGCGATGGGCGACGAAAGGATTCCGCGAATAGTTCTCACACAAGCTATCAATTCTGATGTTTTGTGTGTTAAAGAGTATAAGAAACTGGCAAGTGATTGCTCAACTACTTTTTCAATATCAGCACATTAAAGTATCGAGGTGCTTAAGTTGAATTTTGATGGCTTGCTAAAAAATAGTCTGCAATATGATGTACGATAAGTTTATGAATGAAGCTGAAGCATCTATTTACAGATATTACTACAGTAAAGTTAACGATTTCTTGAACCACAACACCTATTTCTTGGCCAAAACCAGTACACAAAAATCAGCTTGTACTACATTCTTCACCGTCCAGAATTGCCAATATTGTGCGATCATGGAGTTTTGTCCAACACTCAAGGTGTTCCGAAAGCGCTATTTTGGGAGAGATAAACTCGGTTTAGAAGAAACGATCAACATCTTGAATGGAGAACTAGGTTGGGACCTTTTATATGAATACTTTGCTATAGAAACAGAATAGTTGAGGAAAATTTTTAAGGTTGTAAAGTTTGAAAATTATAAAGATTATTTTATTAAATTGTATCTAATTAGCTTTCTTTCGTATAGCTATATAAATT
The DNA here is from genome assembly GCF_945859685.1 of Eupeodes corollae. Taxonomy (NCBI): domain Eukaryota; kingdom Metazoa; phylum Arthropoda; class Insecta; order Diptera; family Syrphidae; genus Eupeodes; species Eupeodes corollae. Next base: position 142,124,325 of record NC_079147.1, on the reverse strand, counting down.
AAAAAAATAATGTCAGTCTGGTAGACGGCCTTCGGCCAAAGCATTTAAACCTAAAAATTCGTTTCCATTCGTTTTTTGTAAGTGTTTCGTAGCTCTATTCAGAAACGACATATTTGTAGGAAAACGACTATCAAATTTTTGTAGCATTTTTCTATTATTTTGACTGTCAACAATCAACAATTACCTTAGCCGATTCCACCCCTGGTGTACCTCAAGGGAATCATCTTGGTCCATTGCTGTTTATTTTATTTATTAATGTCTAGCTGTTACCCGCGGCTTAGCCCACTTGGTAAAAGAAAATCAAAATTTCACAAAGAAACGTATACAAGAGTTAGTTGGTAAGCTTTCCCTAATCAAAAGCAGCAAAGAGTAACAGAAAGAAACCCTACCTTAAGTATTTGACCTAACGCCTTATTAATTGGCATAGTGAAAGTAACTTTGATGAGAAATTGAAGTCTTTTGAATTAGAATTGTAAAACTGTAGGAATTATTAGGATTTGAGGAATAATTAAATGTTTACCTTTTGCAACGACAACGTAGGTTAAGATATTAGCACTAATAATTTGTTCGTCCAAGTTGTGCGGGAAACGTCTTGAACCGTAAGTTAGTTAAGATCTCTACAAAGTATACTACTCCATCAAATATATTTGGATTTTTTTTTTCATAACAACATCGTTTCTTGGTGCTAGAATTGCCCTTTGACAGAAAAATGTATCGTCATGTATTTTATTTACTTAATAGGAGTAGGTACTTGCAATAAGTTCAGGATAACCATAAAACAAAAATCTTACTTTCATGTCTCATAGCCTTCGACGTCCGTTTTTAACCGCCCACTAATTGTTTTAATGTGAAGTCATATTGAACTCCTAAACATAGGCAACAAAAAAGGGTATGAAAGCAAGCAGTACCTAATTATTTGCATTTACTTACTTACTTACTTAAGGTGGCGCTACAGTCCGCGGCGGACCTAGGCCTCAACCAAAAAGCATCTCCCTAGGTCCCTAGCTAGCTGTCTCTAGTTTTGCACGCCAAGTTGGTTGAAGTCATCCCCCACCTGGGTGCGCCACCTGAGTCGCGGTCTTCCTCTACAGCGAAGATTCGAAGACCTTCCGGGCTGGAGCGTTGATGTCCATCCGCTCTACATGACCTAGCCATCTAAGCCGTTGGACTTTAATTCTGCTAAATAGGTCATTGTCGCTGTACAGCCCGTACAGTTCGTCGTTATATCTTCTCCTCCATTCTCCATCTATGCGTACGGGACCAAAAATCACCCATGGTGACGTTTTGTCCAAGACGTCGTCGTTCAGTGTCCTTTTTTGATGACAGCATATACTTGGTCTTGCCCTCATTGACCACTAAACCCATCTTCTTCGCTTCCGTCGCAATGCTCAAAAACGCTCCACTGACATCACGCTTTGATCTTCCAATTATGTCAATACCATCTGCGGATCCGAGTAATTGGATGGACTTTTGGAAGATTGTGCGTGCCTCTAGTTTTGACGGTTGAGTTTTGCACAATTCTTTCCAGAACGATGTTGAAGAAGTCGCATGACAGTGCAGCGCTTTGTCTAAAACCTTTTTTGACATCAAATGAATCGGTAAGATCTTTTCCGACCTTGATAGAGCAGCGTGCATTCTCCATCGTCATTTTGCACAAACGGATAAGTTTGACAGGGATGCCAAACTAGACATTGCTCGGTAGAGCTCTTCCCTATATATGCTGTCATACGCGGCTTTAAAATCGATAAAGAGATGATGGGTATCGATTTGAAGCTGCTGGGTTTTTTCCAAGATCTGCCGTAGTGTGAATATTTGGTCGATAGTGGACTTTCCTGGTCTCTCTAAAGCCACACTGATAAGGACCAATCAGGTTGTTGGCGAATAACTTCAGACGTTCACATAATACTGCAGAGAGGATCTTATACGCAATGTTAAGGAGGCAGTTTAGAGGGTCTCCTTTCTTATGTATCGGGCACACTATGCTGAGATTCCACTCATCGGGCATGCTTTCTTCCGACCATATTTTGCAGATGAGTTGGTGCATGCTCCGTACCAAGCCATCGCCTGCTGCTTTGAATAGTTCGGCAGCGATGCCGTCAGCTCCAGCAGCTTTGTTTGACTTAAGTTTAGATATAGCTATCTTCACTTCGTCAAGGTCAGGTAGGCGGAATTGTTGATCTGTGTCGCCGAGGTTGAGTGGTTCTATCTCCCTTACAGGGAATTCGGTTCGTCATCGCCGTTATATAATTTGGAGAAGTGATCTTTCCATATTCATATTAAGCTTATGTTGGCGATGCGGATTGTCGTGATGCGCTTGCTCACACTGTTGAAACTCAAGACTTTTTGCCTGAGCCTACTTCCAACAACAAATCCACACCCAAATAGACGCTGTCTTTGTTCTCGGTAGCAGTCGCCGTAGTAGATATCGCAATCTTTTAGTTTGCGTTTGCCCGGTCCATCCCATCGCACTTCTTGGATGGCTGTAATATCTGCCTTGCAACAGTTTAGGGCTTCTTCTAATTGTTCGGCTGCACGTGGTCTGTTAAGGGACCTAACATTCCACGTACATATCCGAAGTTCGTTGTCCTAATTTCGTTTGCGTGGGTTGTCAAAAGTGAATCCGTCCGTATCCGAGGCTTGTTGGTGCTTCGAAACTATGATGTTTTTACGTGGCCAGGAAGTCACCCCGACGGCACAACCCCCAACCTGGAGGGCCAGATCCTTAGTATAACTCCAAGGAAGGGGAGCCGGATAAACCGCTCCTTACAGGCCTGGGCTTCGAATATGTCGAAGAAGCCCTATTAGGTTTTCACTAAGTAGTTCAACCTTACTGGAACTGTAGACGCCACCGTTGATTCTATCTCGAGAATTCGTCCGCTGCCGCCTGGATAAGGAGAGGTGCCTTAGTGGAAAAACCTCTCCCCCCATCTCTCGTTTGCTGCCACCAACAACTTTCCACTGGGGTATGAACCCAATCTCCAGTTGAGGTACTAGGCACCCGATATTCACCGCGGGGAGGTGAGAGTAGGAGTTGATAGACAGAGGTGGGTTTTGAGAAAAACCTGTGGACGCTTGTGTCCTCTTGAATGCACATGTCTACCATTTGAACATAATTATATGCATTAATAACTAGTATTCTAAGAAAAACATCTAATTTTGAGTGTTACCGGCGGCGGATCTGGTAGAATAAGCTGTAAATGAGATATTTTACGAGAAAATGTAGCTAAAACACTCTCCAGCCTCACAACTACCTCCACACAAAAAATCATGTCATAATATTACTTTTTTACGACGTGAAAGACGGACAAACAAACATACAAACGTGTTTATAATATTATTATGGATTCTTCTGCAAATAATTCTATATTGTTAATCTCTAATCTCTGTAGATAATGTTAAAATATTTCGAATTATAAACTCCATCAAGGACTTTAAAGAGCTGGATCCAAATCAATTGTAGTGCAATTAATTTCGTTTCATTTTAAATATTGACTATGTAAGACAATGTGTTTTACACCCAAATGTAATGTAGTAAATTATGACTTTTTGTTGAATTCGTCACGTTTGAAAAGAGAGTTCAGTTTTTCTGATCTTCGTGTTATTTTAGACTTAAAATAAACATTTAATCATCACAGTTAAAAAAGCTAATAAAACACTCGGTTTCGTTGAAAAATTTTCCCCAGGGTTCGGTAATCGATATGGTATTCAAATTCTATAAGTTTCTTTTGTCAGGACAAATTTTCTGTGCTCATTAACTATAAAAATGATAATCTTGAATCTGCAAGCTTTAAATAATTTGTTTGTTTTAATTGGTGTAAGTTTTAAGTTTAGATTTAAGTAAATATTGCTTTAGCATTTAATAAATATATTTAACGTATTTAATAAATATATTTATTTCTATGGTTTGAATGTTTGTCATTTACGATGACGATAATATGCTTAGTAATTAAACAAAACGTTAACATTTGTCACCCCTATATCGTGTCAGTTTCAATTATTTTTCAAACTTTTGCTATTACCAAATTCGACGAAATAAACTTGAACGAATGTCGGTAACATGCCCTGCATTCCCGCCATTTTGTTCAACTCATTTGAAAAAGAAACCCTTTCGCACTTAATAACAATTTCCTATAGCATTTCCGACAATTTCGAGACAAATCTTAAGTGAATTTAAAAGTTTAATGAAAACAAAACAAGAATAAACAATGGAAAGTTAAAAAATGAAAGTTAAAAGTTTATTATAATAAAATTTTAGGTGTTTTTTTCATGATGGAAAAAATCAATTAAATCGAAAAAGGTTTTGTAGAGTGTCTGGCTAACAACGGTAAATCATACAGAGATAAATATAACCTTTTTCATTGAATGGTTTTATAAAGGTTTAGAATATTTCAATACGATTTTCTATTGGCACTTCTTCATTGAGGCAAAACTAAAAAGGCCTTAAGTCAAACTTAAAGAAAACCATATATGAATTTTATTAGGACTCTTCTTTCAATTTTTTGAAAATTATGAGCATAATGGAGGAAAGGTTATAGTCTCTAAAAAGCAACAGAATACAGAAAAATGTACGTACAGAGCATCTGGGATGTCTTATATGCTTTGGATATGACAGAAACTGACACCGTCGGTAAGCAAGTTCAGAAATGATAAGGTAGTCTTAGGATTCGACAATGTAGTTCATACAGCAAATTTTATAATTAACTTTTCCAACGAATGTGAAAGGTCCGTGGATCTGTTTGACACATCGGGAGTAAAATTCTTGGAATTTTGTACTACCAAAAGTGATGATGACGCAAGAAACTGATAAAATTTAAAGAAATTATTGAAGAAAGAAGAAGAATTGTAAGAAAATACTGCTTCTGCAAGTCCAAGTGTTGCGGATCATCGGGAACATTCTAGTCCCTATTCGGTGAAAAAAAGAACGTTTTAACTTGAAAAGTTACCGACCTCTAGGCGCATTTAGAACACACAAAATTTAATTTATGTCCGAGATACTATTCGAAATGTGTGAAAAAGTATTTAAAAAGTTCTTCACGTGGAACCCATTTAAATGCATTTTTCTAAACAAACAAAATAATGACCCCATATTTTCTATCTCTTGAAAAACTGGTATAGTATCTTTATTTCGTTTTTTATTTAACTGTACAAAAAGTTTTAGTATCAAAAATTCATAATTCAATTTTGAATAATAAATGGTCAGTATAATTATCACATCTCCGTCAATGTCAATTTTTCAAAAAAAAAAAAGGCCACTTTAAAAATTCAAAACCAAACATAAAATTCAACCAAACGACTGACCAGCTGTCCTGACCATACATGTGGGTTAGCTTTTTAAAGCCGTAGAGATAGTCAATTGTATGTACATATGTATGCATATATATAATGTACTTCTTCCGGTGTATAGCTATTCTCATTTTTGTCTTGTCACATTACATAATCTCAATCCAATTTGTTCTAAAATAAGGACTTTTCCTTTACCCATCACATACTGGTTGGTCTATACGAGTATATGCTTTTCGGGTTATGGGTCAAACAGTAGCGCGGAACGCCTTTAAAATTTGGAATAAAACCATCCATTTAGTCAAATTATATCTACTGATTTTTCTAGGCTATTTTTATATATTTCCAAAATATGACTTGTTTCGGAATAAGGAAATAGAACACAAATAATTTAACGTTATGGTCAAGTATTTATCTTTTTTTAATGAAGAAAAGGTGTGGCAAGTGAACGCTGTGCCTTGGTTGAACAAATTCCTGACGACACGCCCAGCTTTCTGCCACTTTTTCAAGCAATTTAGGCCGTATGTCAGTAATAACGCGCTTCCAATGTGTCAGTCGTATCGGGCTTTTCTGAGTACTCAACAAAAAATAGTCAAGCTTTATTTGATTACACGTCCTTAAAGATCACAGGCCCTCTAATATGCTCACAAAAAATGGTCTTTAATAAGTTGAGCACGGCCGTCTTGTTGGAACTTAATGTCGTCCACATGAACATCATTAAATTCAGTCACAAATAATTATTATTCAAGCCTTTATAGCGTTTCCCAAGGACGTTACATTATGACCGGCTTCATTTTTAAAGACCTTTGATTTCCTCTACACATAGAGCACACCATAAACAAGGACTTTTTGAGGCTATAACGGCGGGCGTTTCAACAATCGATTGTGGAATATTCAGGCCTATTCTGCTATTCATCGGGGGGAATTTTACTTGAATTTACACTAACCATTATTCTGCTATTCATTCGAAGTGAATTTGTGTATGTCGGTAACGTCGGTATTCGTGATATTTTGACTTCAACCATTGATTGTGAGAGTTTGCTTAACTGCTTGCATCTGTATGCTCCTTCAATTTCCTTAAGAGCCAGACCGCTTTTGTCAATTGATTCCCATCATACGCTGTATGGACAACGTGAACCGATTTCCGCATGTTGTAATTTATTTAATATGTTTAATTCTAGTTTGGATATATCAATGTCCAGAAACTTATTTAAAAGTCGATTGTTCACTTTAATTAATTAATTTTTTTTTCAATTTTTAATTTTATATATAATATGTAATATTATGTATTTATAAACTGAATTGTATTATACATGTACTTAAATTGAAATCTGTTGAATGTTAATTCGTAGACTGGTTACTTAAATAAACAAATAAAAAATAAACAAATAAAATACGGCGCGGTATTCTTCTATTCACATGAAAGCAATTATTCTATACAATTCAGATCCGCATATAAAATGCAGTGAATTTTTCATTTGATGCTTTATTCCTCTGCTTACAATTGGAATAAAAAATCCAATACTGCCCATTTCCAAAAATTACACAAATTATTCTATTTAGGTGGATTGATTTTTTGTATGAATCAAAACAATTAATAAAACATTCTCAAGATTTTTACATGAACAGCTGTTTATTTAAATGTCAAATTGGTTTGGGATAATGTAGTTTACCCGATGGATAGCAGATTGCAAAGGCAGTGTGAAAGGGGATACAATTTGTGAATCGAATATACGATCCACTTGAATAGCAGAATAGGGCTGATTATCACTCCAAAACGTACCTATTCAACCAAAAATGAGATTCATCGCTGATAGAAATGTTTTTGAGAAAATCGGGTTCGATTGTCAACTTGTTTTGTTACCATTCACCGAATTCATTCGGCTTCAATTCTAATATGAGTTTGATTTTGTAAGCCCGCAATGAGAGATCTTTTCGCAAAATCTTTTATAAGGTGGTAGGTACAATTCCAATTGCTTCGAGCGATGGTGGATGGTAACATTTAGGTCATCTTCGATACTCTGCTCCATAGCAGCAATAGGGGCTTCAGTAAGTACTGTACAACGCGGTGTCTCTGAGGAAGTGCATTATCCACTATCGAATATAGACCATAGAACCGAACCATTATGTTAATAATAAATTTGGTTGATTTGCAAACGTTTTTCAGGAAGAAGTCTATTCATTATGAAATGACAAAGCAAACCGAGCACAATTAATTGGCAGCTGTCAAAAAAAACCGAAGAAAGTATTGTTGTATAAAAACACACGTCTAAAAAAATTGTTATAAGGTTCAATAATATGTATTGTCCTTACAAACGTAAAGGGCAATAACTTTTTTGTGCCTTGAAGTTCTTGACAAATTATGCCTGTTTTGACAAGTCTTCATTCCTTCGAAATCTATATTAAAGAGTTTTGACAGCTTATAATCTTGACTCTTGTGAAGAATTGATAAATATTCCAAGAGTAATTCTTGTCATGAAAAGTGCTTTTTCAAATTAGATGTTCAGCTTCGGCATAAAAACTGTAGGCCCCTCCATCCCTGAAATGATTAGCACACTATGCTCTAGTTCTGTACGGACTGTTCGCCACGTAATTAATTTATTTGTATTTTGATTGTGTTTCATGATAATCTATGGCTTGTTTTCGTCGTTCTTGACTCAATTCCTTTGTTTCCTAGAGGTTTCTCAGTGAAACGAAAAAGTTAGTATTTGTTCGATTTCGATTTGTTTCCAAGAATTTAATGTATAACTCACACTTCCTGAGAACAAAGAGTTAAAGCGTCTTGACGGGTCTGATTTTACAAGTTTTAAATGTATTTACTTCGCCAAAATAAAATCCCAATATCTATTGCTTCTTTTTTTAACATTTATGTTTTTGATGTGATTTATTTAAATTTTAATAAACATGCATATACATAAATAAATTTTAAACTATTAATTTCGTGAAAGAGGTCATACAAATTAAAACAATACTATAATTTTACGTTTTTGTTACAAAACCTAGGTAGCCATGAAGTATGTCATGCAAACGATGCCAAGTACAAGAAAAGTGGGCGTATACCACGCCCCATTGGTGTGTATCTTTGTGTTTGATTTTTATCCTTTTATACCCATTGATCCCTATCACTCTGCTGAATTTTACATTTGTGCGAAATATCAAGATTCTGTGATATTGGTAGGGTACTAGCTTAGTAAGTGTTCTTCTGGCTTAATTGGTTAGTTTTTAACTGCAGAAAAGTAAAATTTCAATGAGTATATAAAATTCTCATTTGAAAAAGATGTTGCTTTGAAAAAAAAAACGTGTTAAATCATGTGTTGCCAAAGTTAATGATTTCAAAATTAAGAATTTCACCGTTTTAAATATGCAGATGGCTTTTACGATGCTGAATAACATTATCTCTAGAATTCTAAACGGTGAAGGCGGAGATGTTAATATTACTCTTTGCTTGGATTTTACCCAAACAAATTTTTGGTAGTGGTAGAAGGTTGTCACAGGAAAGAGTAACAATGATATTACTTTGCAGCGCAGCCTGATAAAAAAAACAATAACGGCCATTGATATGTTACTTTTTGAATGATAAAATTAAAAAAAATGAAGAATACTTTCCACAACCGGAAAAGTCGCTAAGCCCAGAGCTTAGAACTTTGAAAAGCAACTCCACTTTGTTTCAGGAGTGCCTAGCCCTCCAATAATAATTGTTCTGTCTGCAGACAATGCAAGATCTTATGTTGTGATTGCATGAAAAACTATCGAAGTGGAATGTTGGCCTGCAAATACACTTCGTGTCAGATGAATAGGTACAAGCTTTGTTCATTTTTTGTTTGAAGGTATTTATCAAACTCTTAGATTTTTTGGAAAAACTCAAATGTGGAAAGAAAGAACTATTTATTAAGTTTATATGGAAAAAAATTGGATTAAGTTGATAAATACGATAAAAAGAAATGTAATCTGGATGGACCTGATGGATATACTCGTAGCTTAGCTGTTATTTTCATGATTTAATAAAGGAAGAAATCTATATTCAAAAACGGCACTGCAAAGGATGCAGTGTAATGATCTGGACAGCAATCACCTATTACGGGACCATGGAACTGGATTTTCAAAGCTCTTAAATGACGAGAATCACTTACAAATCGATTCTGAAACAAGCTTTTCCCCAGTTTTCTGAATTATTTGGTGGACAACGATAGACTTTCCAACAAAATAATACAATAATACATACCCACGAAAAACAAAAGCCTGGGTTCAGGGGCAAATGTGAACTTATTAACATGTCCCCCATATACTCCTAACTTGAAAATCAAGGAAAACATGCGGGGATGGGTTTCAAGAAAAGTCTTTGTTGTTATTTTCTTTGCTTTAAAGAGTCCTACGGGTAAATTTATATCTTGCCCCTATTCATGTGACAACTTTACATTCACACATCTTCACATTTTCATTAAAACAAAAAAATGAATGTCTTAGACGCTTGAGGCTGGCTTAAAATGGCATGGAAAGACGTTACTCCCACAACAATTTTTAATTGTTCTGAAATGTGTCTTTTTTCTATTAAGGGGGTATTCTGGTCTAGAAATAAAAAAAAATAGTTTTTTTTTTCATATTTTCATAGTTTAACTATTTAAGAATATGTCTACGAGAGGATTTTCCCAAATTCAAATTATTTTCGGAGAAATAAGTATTTTGCTGAGCAGCCATCGAAATCGGTTGACATAATGGGGTACTTTAAACGCGTTTTTCTCAGAACTGTCTTTTTGAATCTGATACCCACGATTTCTCAGGTTCTGTCGACCCTATTTACTTGAAATATTAAAAGAGTCTTCTTTATTTTTAACAAATCGAAGAATGTTCAAAAAAGTGGTAAATTTTTTTTTTTCTTTAGGCATTCGCCATTTTGTAAAAAAAATATGTTTGTAACTTTTCCGTAGTTCCAGACAATGTTACATTATTTTAGTTTAATAATCTTTTTTAGTTTTTGATTTCAGATTTCTAGGAGAGTTAAAATCGTGGATATGGTCACGCACCAAATTTTTGAGACGCACCACTCCATCAGCTGATAACCAACGTAATTTTGATTTTTTTTTTCTTTTTAATTTTTTTTGTTGTATGCTACTAATGTGAATAAATAATTTATATAAAAATTGATGGTAAAATTGTTGCTTGCTGTTTTCTACAGCACTTCAAAAATTACCTTAAATTCATGTCTCTAGACCAGAATACCCCCTTAAGAGGAGAATCAATTATTTTCTGACGAGATACTCCCCGAGGATACTATACCAGATGATTTTTAACTCTCCATAGGAAGTTATTGTAATCTGATTTTTCGTATTAAACATTCTGACATTTCTCGACGTTTCAAGGTCCCTAGAATCTAAATTGAAGATTTTTTAGAGAGATGTCTGAGTGTGAGTGTGTAAGCTTTTTCGGAATACCATTCTTCGTCACACATATCTTAAGAACAGTAGCGATATCGACTTTAAATAAATGTTGTCTTACAGATAATTACATTGAAAGATGCTGGAAAGACTTTCAAAAAATTGAATCGCAGGTTTTTTTCCTATAGCAATTTAAAAAAAAATGAAGATTCTGTTTGGCCCCTAATATCTCACTGATTTCAAACATCATAACGTGAAGAGATACAAAATTTGTGTAATTTTGAAAAAAAAAAAATCCAAGAAACTTTTTTTATAAATTAAAGATCCCAAGAAACATTCAACCAACTGCTAAAAACTGATGTTCGATTAAAATATCTCGAGAATAGATTAAAGTATTGACTTCAAAACTATTTAATTCTATGCAATTTTTTTTTAATATCGTAAGACAATGTTTTTAAAAATCCAATCGACATTTTTCTAATAAGAAATAAATTGAACTTTTTTTTAACTATAAATCTCGGAAACACAAATAGATATTGAAATAAAACTTATTTTATAATATGACAAATATTGTTGATAACTTTGAGGTAATTTGTTCGTAAAATCCAATTGCCAACTTTTTGACAAAACATGAAAAACTACAAAAAACAAAAAAAATTGTTAAGAAATGGTTTTCGAATGTTACACAAAATGTTATTACTATATTGTTAAAATTTTAGAAATATCGCCAAACGGACACTGATAGGAATTTATCAGTTTGGGTCGCATATCCCACTCCTTTTTTTTTTTGAAATAGTATCATCTCGAGTTCAAATGACTGTCATATTTGAATTTAAGATTGGCTTATCTCTAAATCTTTCTTTAAAAATAACGAATTTAAACATTTTCTAGTAAAATTATGAATTTCTACTGTTTCTTTAATTTTGTCCAGTTTTTTACTCGAAACGTTCTTCTGTGCAACCAACAACGACGACTTCTATAAAGAAGCTTCTAACACCCATGTAAATATTTGTTACATAAATAAAACACAAGATCCTAAATCGAACACTGATTTCATTGAAAATGTTCACTTTACTATTCAAACACAATCATCATCAAAACAGAAATGTTTACCTACACATCAAACCCAAAAAGAGTCAATTTGGAATTGCAATTAGCTTTTTTTTTTCAAAAGAAACATCATCGAATGAAAACAAAAAGCCAAGAACGGAAGAGGATATTACTTTTGGTAACCAAAATAGCATTCGTTTACCAATATGGACGCCACTCCGGCCTCGCCGCGCCGACGGCCTGGGACCGGCTTTAACTTTAAAAAGAAAATAAATTGCATTTGATGTCAACGTATAAATTACGACGTTCTTGTGTCCCTAGTGTGCAGTGTACGTTGTCTTTCGGGACTCCCAAACCGTCATTGCACCTTTTTTATTTATTTTTATTATTCAACTTAATTTGCATAAATTACCTTGAACACTTCTGTTTGTTTCTTTTTTATCTCTCTTTCTCTTTTTGATTTTAATTGGGTTACTCTTGTTTCGGGAGTACGTATATTTTGGTAATTTACGACGATTTTCAAAATATTTACATCGATTTACTTGGATTATTTACACAAAACCAAAAGCACTTGTAAGGCAGCACCTTGTCCAACAACAAAATACATATCACAGCTATAGATGTAACTATTACATATCACATCACACACACACTCATACACAGTACACAGTACAGACGTTATACGCACTGACCATGGTCGGCTATTACAGATGATGGTCTTCCTCCACCGAGATAATCAACCCTGCAGCAGGGACTCTCATAATTATTTAACATTAATTAATTGTTAAACAAAATTCAAGAACCAAGCGAGTACAAATTACGAAGAGTTTTAATTAAAAATGATAACGATGATGATGATGATGCACTGCAGCAGCTCCAGCGATTGGGGTTGATTCACTTGAATTACTCATGAAGGAGCATATATAGGTAACGAAGGAATCATAGTAATTAATATATCTCTCGAGCATCACCGATTTACCGACCAACGCAACGCAAATCACTGCATCATCGTCCTTTTTGGAGCACGCGATATATTCCTTCACAATATTATGTAGGTATAGAGCTCAACACGCTCAACGCTCCAAGTTGAGGTATCTCGCCTTTCAATTAAAAGAAATTCCAGTGAGCTGGTACTTTGTTAAACACAATACGGTTTTCAATCTATGTTTTTTTTAGAAAACTATATTCCACGGCACGGCACGGCAAGGCACGGCAAGTTGTGGATCGTTAACACGATACGAGTTTAGGTTTATCCGTGATGATGGTATACATAGGTTGAATTAAATTTATTTTGTTTTATTTTAATTTATTTCTATTTCCAGGATACAAAGTCTCGATGTTGTGTACGGAAGGATTCACGAAACAATCTAAACTGTCCAAGGATGTTTTTGATGCTGCTTTGGGTACTTCTGTGCTGCGAGAAGTTGAGACTGGGGATGATGGTATGTTCTGTGTTGTGTGGATGGAGAGCTTTGCCTGGAGAGTCAAAAGCATCTCTATGTGCTATGAGTATGAACACAAAAAAAAAAATAAAGAGCTTCAGTGTGTAATAGTTGTTGTGCAGTGTTACCAGATAGAAATTGTAATTTAGAATATTTTTCAATATGCTGTCTCTGGGAAAGTGAAACTGAAAAGTTAACTAATCAAATTTGATTTTGTGTCGTCGCAACAAATCGTTGAGAATTGAGATCTTTTGAATAACTTTAATTTAAAACAAAATATAAGTATTTTATAAGCAAAAAGGGTGTAAATTAGTAGTATTGTGTGGATTGTTTACCTGTCTTGTTATATTTATAATTATTATAAACACTTTAAATGTCCAAGTTAAACATTACAGAATTAACTTAAATCTAAACTTGAAACAAACATAAAGTTTGCAGATTGGAGATTGTCATCTGTAAAGTCAATGAGTATAGAATATTTATTAAATTTACTGATTAATTAATTAAAAGGACTGTTAGCGCCATAGTTCGATCTGCTAAAAATAATCCTAAGAATAGATTTCGTCAGATGTTCCTCAGGATGGCATTTTAAGTCCATTACTATTTGCTTTATTTATTAATGATATTTCTAATGTAAGAGGAATACTTTTTGCCTATGTACAAGTAAAAAATCTAGTTAACGCTGATGGTTCGGTATTTCTAGCTGACAGTGCATGTTTGCATATCTCACCGCAAAAATTAATGAGGTTCCTGGATGTTTTTGGTGGGCCTTAGAGCTTGACTCGCCCAGGAAAGAATGCGGGAAACTCTCCAACCGAGCCAAAGCCACAAGACTAAACTCTCACTGGGACTCTTACAAAGAATCCCTAAGAATCTACAAGAAGGCACTAAGGAAATCTAATCGATCTTCTTGGCTATCCTTTTGTGGAAAGATAGAAGAAACTTCTGAAGCGTCTAGGTTACGGAAAATTCTTTTAACTAGTCCGGCGATGCCAAGCTGCTTGAAAAATACAGATGGCTCCTGGACAAATTCAAGTAATGAATCGCTGAACTTACTATTAAATACTAATTTTCCTGGTAATTCTCTTACCGAAACTTGCAACAGTTATATCTACGTTCAAGTCCAAACACAACATACCCACAATGTCTGCTCACAAAGGACAAGCTACAATGGGCTCTTAACAGCTACAAATTATTTAAATCTGCAGAACCAGATGGAATAATACTAGCCGAGCTACAAAAGACTTCTTACATAATTGTACCAATCCTTGAGGCAATTTTTACCAGTTGTCTTTACTTGGTCCATGTTTCCTCGGAATGGAGAGAGGTTAAAGTTGTTTTTATACCCAAAGCAGGTTAATGCTCGCAAGTCAATCCTAAAGATCTACGACCTATAAGTCTATCATCATTCCTTCTTAAGACCTTGGAAAGATTGATTGATATCCATTTAAGGGCAAGTATCGATGCAAGATTATGTCTGCGTCTCAACACGCCTATTGTAAAGGTAAATCGGTGGAAACAGCGTTACACACTTTAGTACGCACGAATATTCCCTCCATCATAAAGAGTTCACTATGGTTGCTTTCCTTGACATCGAAGGTGCCTTTAATAACGTGGACACATCTGCAATCACATCTGCACTAACATCTCTAAATATAGAGATTCCGCTTTGGAAGCTTTGCAAGCAGAATAACTAACTCTTCTGGTAGACGATTCGTTAGTAGAAGGACACCGCAAGGTGGTGTTCTATACCCTCTCCTCTGGAACCTAGTGGTGAATGAAATCTTAACTAGTCTGGAAGCGGAGAGCTTCAGAGTGATAGCCTATGCGGACGACGTTGCTATAGCAATTTCAAGAAAGCATCTTAACACCCTAAAAGAACTCTTGGAAAATGCCTTGGACAGACTAATACTTTGGGCTGATCGGTGTGGATTGGGTGTTAACCCACACAAAACCGATTTGGTATTATTTTCGAGGAGATACAAAATTCCATTCGTCAACCCTCCCAATATTAAAGGAATCCAATTAAAATTCTCAGACGAGGCTAAGTACCTGGATCTTGTTTTAGATAAAAAAAACTAATTTGGAAACGCAACGTACAGGAAAGAGTCAAAAAAGCTACTGTAGCTCTGTTTTCTTGCAAAAAAGCTATTGGAAAGAAATGGGGCTTACAACCCAGAATCACGCATTGGCTATGGTGGACTGCTTTAGAGAAAGGTATAAACAGGAATAAGTTAAATAAAGTCCAACGTTCAGCTTGCCTATGTATAAGCGGATTGCTTCGCACTACCCCATCTGCGGTACTGGACACCTTGCTCTAAATAACACCTCTTGACATATTTAGCAATCAAAAAGCTGCAAGCTCTGCTATTTGCAGAATCAATTCCAAAGCACACGGACTACACCATCCCCTGGCTTAAAGAAAACATGATATCAACATTTGATATCCGTATTTTCTCAGATAGCCAGGCCGCTATCAAATCTCTGGACTCTGTCTCTACAAACTCTATAACAGTCCATAACCGTCGATCATCTCTAATGGAGATGGCACAACAGTTTAATATTCACCTTTGCTGGGTGCCGGGCCATAGAAACATTTGAAGTAACTGTAAGGCAGATGAACTCGCTAGGAAAGGTTCAGTACAGCCCATCTTACCACGTTTGGCAAGTACTGGCATACCAATTGCTACTTGTAAACTGTTGCTAATGCAAGACGCTGTGAGCAGGGCAGGCTCCAGGTGGAACAACATCACCACGTGTCAAGTCACAAAAAACATCTGGCCAACACTGGATTTAAAACGTTCAAGGTGCTTCTCTGCACATGCCCTGCTCTAGCTCGAAAACGCAAGAATTAGCTTGGAGAATTCTTATATAACGATCTGAACGATCTAAATCATATCAGTATAATCAGCCTCTCACGTTTCGTAAGGGACTCAAACTGGTTTCATTGAGCTTAGAAGGAAGCCTTAAGATTCATGTGGTATCACAATGGGCCATTAAACTGGCCTAAGTGTGTCCGTTGCCATCTTGGACAGCCATTATAACCTAACCTAACCTAACCTGGATGTTTTACAGAGCAACATGAAAACATCCAGGAACCTTAATGACCAGTTGCCCTCAGAATCCTATTTCAGAAACGAATACCTTTGAAGCTATTAGCTTCATAATAAGAGCACGTGTTAAAGTTTTTAACATAAACTTTATACCTCATCGAGGTGACTTGCCTCAAACCTGTAACCTTTGATAAAAGTTTATATTTCTCCAATGTTTTCTGTTGATGTTGTCAACGACATTGAATATAATGTGATTGATAGAAATTATTCAGGACGTATTTTAGATGTAATTTATTTTGATAGTAATTTTGAATCTGAATTGAATGAAGCTAATTTAAAATTATTTTACATCGAAATGAACTTGAAATTGTATTTAACTTTTTTTAAATGAATCGAAATCTTCTAATATTGTTCAATAGTATAATTTTAAAAATGCGGATTATACAGTGCACGAAAAAAAGTTAGAATCACACTAAGGAAAATTATTGTAAATAAATTTGTTTGTTTTTTTAATTTTATTTACGGTTCGTAGCGTTTGAATAATAAAACTTTTTTTTCAAAATCGTTTTTGAGCTCGATGAATTGCGTAATGAGGTTAGCAACATCTGCTGTTTTTGGTCTGGAAGTTCATAATCATTTTTTTTTAAAAACTTGCGTCTGGCATCATGTGATTCAATGATAAATTGTCATAAACTGACCTGATTATCACTAGGGAGATATGATAGC
This sequence comes from Eupeodes corollae, assembly GCF_945859685.1. Classification (NCBI taxonomy): domain Eukaryota; kingdom Metazoa; phylum Arthropoda; class Insecta; order Diptera; family Syrphidae; genus Eupeodes; species Eupeodes corollae. Next base: position 142,107,402 of record NC_079147.1, on the reverse strand, counting down.
TTCTTTCAATTGTTCTTCTTTATATAAATCTTCCTTGTAGATTTATCGGCAAACCATGACTGAACCTCCTCCTGATTTGCGTTTACTAAAAACACTTTCTTCTGTTCATAGATCGAGTCAATAACAGGAATCTAGATTTAACTTTTTATCCTCAGGAATTTTGTGCGGCCTTCAATATTACTAAGTGTCAACATTGGTTTACGCTTCATTTTCTTGAACTTGAGGTGCTGGGAGCTACTCAAAATTTGCTGAACACGTCCAACACCAACTAAAAGAATCAGATTCAGATATTAATGACTGCCTAGACTTGAAAGTATTCGCTGCACTACGAATCAAGCCACGTTTCTTGAATCAAACCACGTTTTTGAACTGCCGAAACCTTTGACAGCCGACTACTAGTAAAGTTTTTACAGCAATTCTCGCGGTCGTTGATAACATGTTTCATTATATGGTTAATTTGGTTTACTTCTTTTGCTTTTTGACGAATTGACTAAGGTGTAAAATCTTCAAGTGTCGATATTTTGGCATTTTCTGCCTCAGAAAATGGTTTACCGCGATCCATTGATAAACTATTAATTTGAAGAACACAACTGATAAATCAATAGTGAACATTTCAGGTGTTTCTGAAGGTCCTGAGGGACCGTTACATTTCCTTCTACCATCTCATTTTCAAGATGCATTTTCTATGCTGATAAGTATAAGATTTTTAACTGCTTAAAATCGTTACAAGATGTAAATAGTGTCCAAGTCGATCTAAATAAAATTCTTCGATGGTTTAAGTTAAATCGGCTCTTTTTTATCAAAGGCGACTCCCTTGAGGTACACTAGATTGACTTTAAATTAACATGAAAGGTTACATTTGAACATGACGCTTTAATATCTGTCTTATGGATAGTACGAAATTCACACAACGAAACGGTCGTTAAGTCCAATTTCACTTAATTTATTAAGAATTATTTCAATACTTAAATTGGCAAATGACTTGCTAAAGTCTGTAAAGATGCAATTTGACATATAACACTATAACAATTAAAAGAAATTATGTCACAGACAAAGCATATATGTACATAGGTGCTTGCGGAAATAAAAACTTCATAGGCAGTCTTAAAATAATCAGCGAATGTGTTCGAAATTTACTCTGAAATATATCATAGCAGCTGGATATCCGTTAAATTTAGGTTTACTTTTAACGCATCTTCAGAACATCTTCATTTTTAGATCACTATTAGTATTCGAGATGAATTCAGAGTACGAATGTTTTGAATAGGTCAAAAAGTCATATTGAAGTTCTTGGTAAACTCTAAGTGTCTCAACACTCTTCGATAGATTGAACTTCAACCAGAGGTTATTTTTTACAAATGCGAATCAAACTATAGCGGGTTAATGTTGAAAGTTTTAATTCTTGGAAAAATATATTGTCCATATATTAAGATCTTAAATCGTCAGCCAAAAAGATGGTGTAAAAATGTCTTCATAAGTCTAATGAATATTCCTCAGTCGTTCAATTATGTTAATCATCATCATCCCTCATAGTAAATTGCAAACAATAAACTCATGTTATGATACTTTAAATGAAAGCCGAGAGCTTATAACTTAAAACCACGAAATTATTGACCCAACAAAATTGAAATTACATAACTACAAAATATTTTACGTCTCGTTTATATTGAAAATGGTCATTTTCTATTTTCAATACTTATTTTATAAAGATTAAGAGTTTGTTTGTTTGCTTGTTTGTTTGTTTGAACGTGATTATCTCAGAAACTACTGTTCTGATGTGAAAAATTGTTTCAGTATTAGGTGGCCCATTTATTGTGGAAGGCTTTAAACCACATACTAAGACTTATACGAGCAAAGCACGAATAAATAATGTTTTAAAATCAGGGATTGTTTCCATTTTGAGAGCTTTAACTGCCTACGGTGCAGAAACATTTACAGTTTTGCTAAAATAATGTATGACATAATTGTTCTCCTTTAAAAGTCTGCAAATTGGTTCTCTATAACCTTTTTTATGAAAACAATATTCGTTCCAAAATAAAGCATTCAAGTAACGCTGGAGGGCGCAACTATTTACTGCATAAATAATTTAACAGAAAAAACATCAAAATATTGGCGGAATTTTAAATAGTTTGTGCGTAAACGAATTGTAGATCTAGTAATATTTTTTTTTCCAAAGATATTCCTTTTCCATATGGCAACACTACTTTTCGACGCATTAAAGTAAACTTTTCCTCAATGGATGGTATAGAATACATAGAGTACCATAATATAAAGCGTTCACAAAAAACCGCAACAACCCACATCCCACATTTGCCCAAAAAGTTACCATCATATTAGAAAGCACCATCCAACGCCAAACCATCCCCAACATGGTACTTCTTCTATCCCTCTTTGCATCTTTAAATGTACCAAGAGCCTATAAAAGTTCAACCACGTTCCGACCATACAAGTTTCCTAGAAAAATATTTCCCTGTAGAGTGTAGAGAGCATGGAGCATGTGCCGCTTTAAATCCCTACTCCTTATCCTTATCCCTATACCCACAAGAAGAGGCGCATATATTCGACACAAAAGCATCAGCAGTGTTGGCCAGCATCAGCTTCAGCATTCAAAACCAATTTGGTACTTCTTGGCGCTCATGCAGCAGCAGTAGGCTGTAGAAGCAGAACAAAAACAATATACCTACAATAGTGGAAGGAAAACAGAAAACAGTAAAACACCACGCGCGCCACGCCACGTCACGCCACAGCAACAAACGGAACGTGAGTAACAACAACACTTCTAATTCTCTCATCGGTATAGAAGATGAAACGAGTGAATGACTTTCTACTACTATACGAGTATACAAAAACTATACTACTTCAAGCTGGAGTAGTTTTTGTTTTTGTTTTTGCTACGCTGCTGTGGGACTACACTTTTTTGGCGGGGATGAATTTACCATAAGGTAAGGCGCGAGCTTTAGTCCCAAAGTATACAGGTTATAGGAATAATTTCATTTAAAAGGTATTATCGGTTCGGTTATGCCGGGAGCTCACCTCACTATTAACTATACTAACAATAACAAATAAATTATAATGAATATTGTATCATTTCACCAGGAAACATGCCGCAAGAGGGTGAGCACTTTGAAACTTTGAGCTTAATTTGTCTTTGAAGCTTATCTATCTCGCTTCGACACGGTTATAATGAACAACTAAACAAATATTGACCTTTTTAAACTACATCTAAGGCCCAGATACATGGTAAATTTGGGTAAACTTATCGGTCGTGACGATTTTGACATATTAAACATAAAAAGTGGACACTTGAAGGCAATCTGAAATGTTACCTTAAGCTTTGTGCTCGCTTTAGATCGTAAATATCGTACTCAACGCTGAAAAAAAATGTGTCGCGCTTTGACAGCTGACAACCGTATTTTCAATGGAATTTTGTTTGTTTTATTTCAGAACTTGTGTATATAGCAGCAGTATGACACATGATATCGTAAAATCGTAAAGAAACCTGTCAAAATACCGATCGAATAATATGCTTAGTTTAATTTTTCCACTTTTATAGAAGAATAAATAAAAATAAAGGGTTTTCTATTAAGAGCTTTTATTTTGTGAAGCTGCCACTTTTAATGCTGTCATATTTTGACATTTGACAAATAACTACAAAAGGGTTTTCTATTAAGAGCTTTTATTTTGTGAAGCTGTCACTTTTAATGCTGTCATCTTTTGACATTTGACAAATAATTACAAATTATACAACAATGCATTGAAATTGTTAAAGTTCTATTTCGCAATGACAGTTTATAAAACTGAATAACTTCGGGTCACCATGAAATACTTTCTCCGCCAGCTATAAAATAAGAGCTTCCGTTTGGAGTCACATTACGTAACATTACGTTACGCTTGTCAAACGAAACTTGAGGTCGAAGCTTCATTGTGATAGCATTATTTGAATTCCTATGGCTGAACTCGTAAACGTCAGGCCAAGTCGAAACTGAAGTGTGTTTGTGATTCAGCCATAAAGGTTGTGAGAAATATTGGGGTTTCCAAAAATAATTGTATTCATTAATTAATTAATTATTGACACTATCAATTTATTCAATAAACTCAACATTTCCATCATGGTAAAGTAATTCGAAGTTGGTAACAAATTTTTGTGTGTGAACGCACCCTTTTATTAGCCATAGAACTGTCACTGTCAATTTATCAGGAAACTCAACTATTTCATCATGTTTAGATAATTCGTAGTCGGCGATCGCACCTTTAATGGCTGAATCACAAACACGCCTCAGCTTCGGCTTCGTCTGCGTTACGCTGGGCCTGCTTCGAGGTTGCTTTGAATGACATTTCTATTATTACATCTCTCCAAAGAGCAAATATTTGGATTGTTAACATTTTTTTACAGCTGTTGAGCTGTCAGACAAAGCAAATGTTCAGATAATTGAACTAGAGCTTCTGTTTGGAGTCACATTACGTTACATTACGTTCTTTTCCTTATGAATTTTGTTGGGAAACTAAATTTAAAATAAAATGCGCTCCTGAGCTTTTGTTTTGTTTTCATTATTCTCCACACTTCAAGCCTTTCGGTTTTTTAAGCCCATATACTCGTCTCGTATAGCTTTTCAAGTGTGTTCTCTGTACAAAACAAACTTATGCGGTGGTTCGTATACATAGTCCTTGGCTATCCCATTCGCTTTACCCTCAATGAAACTCGTAATTCCGTGGAAAAACATTGTTGAGTAATTTCAAAATTGTGCCCTATTCAAAATATATGATAATATACGGATGTATGTATGTGTATCTATATATTTAAAAAGATAAAATACGAATACATCAGTGAGTAAAATACATATAAAAAACGCAGTGCACATTGTGAATGTGTGGAAAGGGGGTTTTTGCGGGCTATTACTATGGTTTGGGAACTTCAAAACTTTATGAACAGAATTACCGTTGAATATATTTTCGAGTTTTAAATGAAACATATTTTCGAAAGAATTTTAAAATAAAAACAAAAAAAAAAACTTTACATAGCTCGACGTAGCTATGCGCTTTCAGATATGTTTAACTTCAGATAGGAAGTTAACGTAACCGGTCCGATTTGTCGATTTGAAAATTTTGACATTTCTCGGTGTTTCAAGGCCCCTAAAATCTAAATCAAAATTTTCAGAGAGATGTATTTGTGTGTGTGAGCCAGTAGAGGACTTCAAGTACAGATAATAACAGCGAAAGATGCAGAAAGGACTTACACAAAATTGAGTGGGTGTTTTTTTTTTCATTGGAACACTTTAACATTAAAATGCACGAGAACTTTATCATGTAACCAAAAAGTCTGTTTGAAAATATTTCATATATTTTAAGATATAAACTGTACATACAAAAAAGCCGCAAAATCGAAAAAATCAAACATTTTACGAATGCAAAATGATTACGTCTCGAAAAAATGTTGTGCAACGAAAATTAAGTTTTTAACATCTGGTAAAAACATTACTAAAGTTAGTAAAAATTAAATATCAACTCAAATATCTTTTTAAAAACTTGAGATTATGGCTTCAAACTTATAATAAATATTGTTTTCAACATTCGGTTAAATTTTAAGAAAAATTAAATTAAAAGTTTTTCTACCAAAAATACAAACTAAAAAGAAATTTTACAAAAGTTGGTAAAAATTGATTTTTCGACACTATCTTCTCCAAAATTTGAGATTATGCCTTCTTACTAATTTTAACTTATAAGAAATATTGTTTACAACGTTCGGAAAAACTTTAAGAAAAATCAAATTAACAGTTTTTTTAACAAAAAAAAACAATACTAAAACTTAGTACAATTTTACTTTCGACTCAAAAAGCTTTTCAAACAAAAATACAAAATATTGTCTTCAAACTTTTTTTATTTCACAAAAAATATTGTTTTCGATATTCAGTAGTTTTTTTTATAAGACTCCAATAGTCCGTTTTTCATAAAATTAAATCTAAAAAAATTAGTACGCAAATTCGGTAAAAATTAATTTCATTCATCCAATATTTAAAAATTTAATAACGCTACTAAAATTGGTACAAAATTGTTTTTTACTAAAAATCTATTTATAAAAATTAGACTATATCTTTATATGAAAAATATTGTTAGTAATTTTAAAATTTTTTAAGAATAATTCAACTGACAACTTTTTTAACTCAACACGAAAACCTACAAACTTTTAAGCAAGACAAGTCGACAGACGGTATGGGAAGTTATCAGTGTGGGTCGAGTCCCAGGCTCTTTTTTTTAATAAAATTGAAAAAAAAAATTACACAAGTTTTCAGTTATTTTTTTCATCTAACAGCAGTCTATTCTTATAAAGTCATTGTGACTTTTGAGTAACTAAAATTTAAACAAAATGCAACCACTTTTCGATGTTCAAATGGTAGACATGTGCATTCAAGAGGACACAAGCGTCCACAGGTTTTTTCTTAAAACCAACCTCTGTCTATCAACTCCTACTCTCACCTCCACGTGGTGAACATCGGGTGCCTAGTACCTCAACTGGAGATTGGGTTCCAACCCCAGTGGAAAGTTGTTGGGGGTAGCAAACGAGAGAGGTGGGGAGAGGTGTTTCCACTAAGGCACCTCTCCTTATCCAGACGGCAGCGGAGGAATTCCCGAGATGGAATCAACGGTGGCGTCTACAGTTCCAGTAAGGTTGAACTACTTAGTGAACACCTTATAGGGCTTCTTCGACTTATTCGGAGCCCAGGCCTGTAAGGAGCGGTTTTATCCGGCTCCCCATCCTTGGAGTTATACTTAGGATCTGGCCCTCCAGGTTGGGGGTTGTGCGTCGGGGTGACTTCCTGGCCACGTAAAAGCTTTAAAAGTTGCGAAGCACCAACAAGCCTCGGATACGGACGGATTTACTGTTGACAACCAACGCAAACGAATAAAGGACAACGAACTTCGGATATGCACGTGGAATGTTAGGTCCCTTAACAGACCACGTGCGGCCGAAGAATTAGCGGAGGCCCTAGAACGATATAAAGCAGATATCACCGCCATCCAGGAAATACGATGGGATGGGCCGGGCAAAAAGAGGATGAAAAACTGCGATATTTACTATGGTGACTGCTACCACGAAAACCAACAGCGCTTATTTGGATGCGGATTCGTCATTGGAGCCAGACTTAGGCAAGAAGTCTTGAGCTATAGGTGCATCAATGAGCGCCTCATGACCATACGCATCAAGGCTAAACTCGGCAACATTAGCCTGATATGCGCGCACGCCCCCACAGAAGAGAAAGACGAAAACACCAAAGATATGTTCTTCGAGCTCTTAGACAAAACATATGAGCAGTGCCCTAGCTACGATATTAAAATAGTCCTGGGCGATTTTAATGCCAAGCTAGGAAGGGAAGACATCTTTGGTGGAATAATCGGGAAAAACAGCCTGCACGACAACACTTCCGACAATGGATTCAGGCTCATAGATTTTGCTGCGGGGCGAAACGTCATGGTAGCCAGTACGCGTTTTCCACACCTCAACATCCACAAAGGAACTTGGACTTCTCCAGATCAATCTACCGTCAACCAGATTGACCAAATTGCGATCGACGCCAGACACGCTTCCAGCATTATGGATGTACGAACTTTCCGAGGAGCTAACATCGACTCGGACCACTACCTCGTTGTAGCCAGGGTAGCACTTCGGATTTCCAGACCCAAGGCAAAACAGGGAGGTGCTGGGAGAAGATACAACGTCGAACGGCTACAATCGCCAGAGATCGCCAAATCCTTTTCCGACCGAGTGACAAGTAACCTCTCTCGAAGTTCTCTGCCGCCAACACAATGTATCGAAAACCAGTGGCAACATTACCAAGATGCAATCAGAGAAGCCGCCTCTGATGTGCTGGGTTTCAAACAGCCACCAACAAGGAACCCCTGGTTTGATGAGGAATGTCGGCAGGCAAATGCAGCCAAACAACAGGCACGCAAAGCGGCGCTGCATAAAAGGACGAGAGCTGCTCGTGAGCTCTATGAGCAGAAGAGGCGAGAGGAACGCCGACTTTTCAGAAGGAAAAAGAGAGGGCATGAGAAGCGTGCGGTCGAAGATGTTGAGAGGTATAAAAGCAGGAATGAGGTTCGAAAGTTTTATGAACAGGTGAAACGAAATTCAAAGGTACATAAACCTAGAACCGAAGGCTGCAAAGACGAAAGTGGAAACATCATAGAGGAACCGCAGTCAATGCTGAGGATATGGAAGGACCACTTCTGCAGACTGTATAACGGCTACGAAGAACTGAATCCCGCTGCCAGGCAGGATGACCCATTCGATATAGACGACGAAAGCCAACAATCCCGTCCTCCCGACTTAGACGAAGTAAAGATTGCCATATCTAAGTTGAAGTCTAATAAAGCCGCTGGAGCAGATGGCTTGAATGCCGAGCTCTTTAAAGCAGCTGGAGATAAGTTGGTTAGGAGCATGCACCAACTTATCTGTAAGATATGGTCGGAAGAAAACATGCCCGATGAATGGAACCTCAGTATTGTTTGCCCGATCCTGAAAAAAGGAGACCCTCTAAACTGCACCAACTATAGAAGAATAAGTCTACTTAACATCGCCTATAAAATCTTCTCTGCCATAATATGTGAACGTCTAAAGCCCATCGTCAACAACCTGATAGGTCCTTATCAGTGTGGTTTTAGACCAGGAAAGTCCACAGTTGATCAAATATTCACATTACGGCAGATCCTGGAAAAAACTCAAGAGCACCAAATCGACACCCACCATCTTTTCATCGATTTCAAGGCCGCATATGACAGCATCTACAGGGACGAGCTGTATAGAGCTATGTCTAGTTTTGGCATCCCTGCCAAACTCATCCGTTTGTGAAGGATGACCTTGGAGAATTCACGCTGCTCCATAAAGGTTGGAAACAACTTAACAGAACCTTTTGATGTCAAAAAAGGCTTTAGACAAGGTGATGCGCTGTCATGCGATTTTTTTTAACATCGTGCTTAAAAGAATAGTGCAGAGCTCACACGTCAACACTAGAGGCACTATCTTTCAAAAGTCTGTCCAATTACTGGCATATGCTGATGACATTGACATAATCGGAAGAACTCAGCGTGATGTCAATGGGGCTTTTGTGAGTATTGAGGCAGAGGCGGCAAAAATGGGTTTAACGGTTAATGAGGGCAAAACAAAGTACATGCTGTCGTCTAGAAAGGACATACAACACCGACGTTTTGGTCAAAACGTCACAATCGACAGACGTACCTTTGAGGTAGTCAAGGACTTCGTCTACCTAGGTTCCGCTGTAAACGCAGAAAACAACACCAGCGCTGAGATCAAACGCAGAATAACTCCTGCTAACCGCTGTTTCTTTGGACTAAGAAAGCAATTGAGTAGTAATGTCCTCTCTCGAGGGACCAAAGTGTTGCTATATAAGACCCTTATCATCCCCGTCCTGCTATACGGTGCAGAAGCATGGACCATGACAAAAGCGGATAAAGGCACCTTGGGTCGCTTCGAGAGAAAAGTTCTTCGTGTGATCTACGGTCCCGTATGCATCGAAGGGGAGTGGAGGAGAAGATGGAACGACGAACTGTACGGGCTGTACAGCGACGTAGACTTAGCAAGAAGAGTAAAAGTCCAACGACTAAGATGGCTGGTTCACGTAGAGCGCATGGAAACCAATGCTCCGGCCCGGAAAGTCTTCGAATCCGCACCCACAGGACAGCGCAGTAGAGGAAGACCGCGGATCAGGTGGCGCGCACAAGTGGAAGGTGACCTCACCCAACTTGGAGCGCGAAACTGGAGACATCTAGCTAGGGACCGAGCTAGAGGGAAAAGTTTGTTGGGTGAGGCCCTAGTTCACACAGGACTGCAGCGCCACCTTAAGTAAGTAAGTAAGTAAGCAACCACTTTTCACAAATCACTTAAAATTCAAACTTTAATTAACTTTTTACCTTATTTTTTTTTTTGTTCACACTTTTATTTATACACCTTGCACTCCGATCTGCTTGTAAACTGTATTTTAAAACAAAATCTCAATTGCTTACTTAATTTTGGGTAATTGTGAAACTTAACTAAAATACAGTAGCTTTCTGCCAAAAATTATTCCACTGCGCTATTTTCTAATCGGCAACCCAAATTTCTTAAACTTCATCCGCCGAGAATGAAGGAAAATATTCAATAAGTCACTAAGAAACGGGTTAAGTTCTACTTTGCTTAGGCTCAACCTGACATGCGCGAGGCGTATTTCTTCATTTCAAACAAGTGAATTTAAATTCATCGATGAAAGTCGGTGAACATCGGATTATTTCTATGCTTAAGAAAGCGTTGACTGAATAAAGAACCACACGCTAAGCGAAATAACGGGTCTATAAGGGGTACCATTGTGGAGCAATACAAAAATTATTATTTTTAGCGAATGAAGCCAAACTGAGAAAACAAATTGTGTCGAAAAAATTCAAATTTTTCGATTGTTGACTAACAGTTTAATATGGGCACTAAAGTGAATCGGTTTAAGACGTTAATTTTCAAATTTAAAGTCAATTGCCCGAATGCTTTAGGCTTTAAGGCTAGGAACCGTGGGACCCACTTTATCGACTTCTCTACCATCGTAATGTCGTTGATTAAAATCTCAAGTTTGAAATGTTTTACGAATTTATAATACAAAAGAAATATTATGGAAAAAAAAAATATTTTATATTTGTTTTATTTACGTTTTCTTTTGAAATGGCAAAATGAATAACCCTGTATTTCTTTGTAGATTTCAATGTTTATAAAAATAAAACTGCTTTTTCGATTTGTATAAGAATTTTACAAAACAAATTTTCTTTTTAAGATGAAATTAGTTTGAAGCCATTGGCCCAAATTTATAGACAGCCTATTTGATTTGGTCTTAGTTTGACACAAACTAACTATCTTTTAAGGGTTTGCTAACTGTTTTCTTCGATTATAATGACATAGTGCATCAAGAGTTCTTACCACAAGGTCGTTCGGGTTATAAGGAGTATTACATTGAAGTTATGCGACGTTTGCGTGAAGAAATCCGAAAAAAACGCTCAGATTTATGGAAAAACATTTCATGGCTTTTGGACAACGATAACGTACCCGCTCACTCGTCTTTTCTTGTTCGAAATTTGTTGGTCAAAATCAATACCGTAGTCATGTCCCAATCTCTATATTCAATAGAAATGGCTCCGTGTGAGTTTTTCCTGTTTCCAAATTTGAAGAGACACATGAAAGGACTTTTTTCTCGATTGAAAAAATAAAGGGCCGAATCGCTGAGAATGCTCAAGGACATATAAATTAATAAATTAATATTTTTTCGAAAAAAAGGAAAATTCCGGGTACTTTTTGAACACACCTTGTAGCCGTCTTACTTTTCCCGAATAATGAAAGCTTTTTCATGTATTGACATTAAGTTTCGCATTAAAACTATTGCATTAAGAAACTGTTGTTGAACGCGCCTTCAAACCGCAATTGTGTGAATACAGTAAAGATTTGTGTTATATTAGAAGTTTTTTATTAACTTCCCATAGGAATAGGAAGTTATTGTAATGGGTCCGATTTGTAAAATTGAAAATTTTGACATTTCTCGACGTTTCAAGATGTCTGTGCATGCGTGTGTACGTACGTTTTTTTCGTCCTCCATAGCTCAAGAACCAGAAGAGATATCGATTTCAAATAAATTTTGTTATACAGATAATAAGGCAGAAAGATGCAGAAAGGGCTCTCAAGAAAATTGCGTGGGTGTTTTTTTTACCATAGCAGTTTGAAAAAAGGTGAAAATTTTGGTTAACCCTAAATATCAAAAACGATAGACACTTGAATTAAATTTTATACAATATATTGTAACGTGATATTAAAGAAGTTTATTTTTTGAAAAAAATCCAACAAACGGGTTTTTTATAAATCAAAAAAACTGAAAAAAAAATTTGTCACCCCCAAAATTTTACGACTAAAATATGATTTCATCTCCAAAACAATTTTGTGCAACGAAGAATAATGTTTTTGACATCTGATAAAATTTTGAGAAAAATCTAAGTGACAGTTTTTTTTATAAAAAATAAAAATCTAAAAAAAAAACATTACTCAAAGTTTGTAAAAATTGAATATCAATTCAAATATCTTTTCAAAAACTTGAAATTTAGGCTTTAAACTTATTTTATGTTATAAAAAATATTGTTTTCAACATTCTGACAAATTTTGAGAAAAATCGAATAAACAGTTTTCTTACAAAAAATAAAAACCTAAAAAAAATTAATAAAAGTTGGTAAAAAATGATTTTCGACTCAAATATCTTTTCAAAAATTTGAAATATTGGCTTTACTTTTATCTTTCAAAAAATATTGTTGTTAACATTCAGTAAAATTTTTAAAAAAATCGAATTGAAAGTTTTTGTACAAAAAATTAAAAACCAATTTAACAATACTTGGTAAAAATTGATTTTCGACTCCAATATCTTTTCAAAAATTTGAAATATTGGCTTAAAACTACATTTATTTTTTTTTAAATATTGTTGTTAACATTCGATAAAATTTTGAAAAAAATCGAATTGACAGTTTTTTTACAAAAAATAAAACTAAAAAAAAATCAATACTAAAAGTTACTCAAATAGCTTTTCAAAAATTAAAAATATTGGCTTCAAACTTATTTTATTTCACAGAAAATATTGTTTTCGATATTCAGTAATTTTTATATAAAAATCCAATAGTCCGTTTTTTCATAAAATTAAAATCTACAAAAAAAGTACGCAAATTTGGTAAAAATAGATACGAGTACATATAGACAGACTTTTAAGCAAGACAAATCGACAGACGCGATGGGAAGTTATCAGTGTGGGTCGCATCCCAGCCTCTTTTCATTATTATGAAATGGGCTATATATGTCTCGCTCGTATTTTTCCATCATACACATGTGGGACAAATATAGCTCGTTATAAATTATTTACAGCAAATAAAATGGCCAGAAAAGCTGAGTCAAATCAAGCTGTTTCTGACATAACGTTTTCCGATGATAAGGATGTTGGAGATTTCAGTGGTAGTGACAGTGTTTTTGAACCACCAGACGATGATTCTAGCTCAGAAAACTATAATGACACTTCTTCATAATCCAGTGAAAATGACCAAAAAGGTCCCAATACAAGTCTTTTTCTAGGAAACACGTTTTGGTCAAATCCCGAACCGTCTTTTGAGCCTCGGCTGAAGGTTAGTTCTTACCGCGATTCAATCGTAAATTACGATTTCAATCATATTGATCCTAAATGGTAAAAAATCTTTCCTCAAAGAATTTTCAATTACATTGGTTAATGCACTAATGAGCGCATTCAGATTATGCAAAAGAAAAAACATAAAAATAAAATAAAACTTACTGATGAGGGAGAATTAAAAATCGTTTTTCGTCGTCTCACTTAGAAATGAGACAATACAAAATGCCATTACAAGGGATCGGTTTGTTATGCTTATTTCTAAAATGTATTTCGCCCGCCAGAAAAGCCTGATGGAGCAGTAAAAACGTATTACATTGATGATATACGAGTAGTAGAATGCTTGAAGCATCGGTTCTTGAGACCAAGACAAGATAGCCCCTTTCAGAGCATTAACGTTCAAAGGCCGTTCATCGCTGAAACAGTACATGCCACTAAAGCCTACTTAACTTGGAATATACGTATGGGTTATACGTATGACTTCCACATTTACAGAGGTCGTGAAGAACGAGTATTAAAAGGAACCTTAGGGGAACGTGTTGTAAAAACTCTGGCAGAGACAATAAAGGAAAAAGACGTTACACTTTGTTTCGATCGCTTTTTTACAAGTGAACATTTGCTTGAAGGCCTGAAACAAGCTGCTCTTGGTACTATTACGACTAACCACAAAGGCTTACCGATTATAGATCAAAAATTAAAAAAAGGTAAATCAGCTTTCAAGGCATACAGAACTAATGTTCGTAAAATGGTACGACACTAAGGAGGTATCCGTTTTGAGAACTGTCATACTGCAAATGACGTCCAAGTCAATAAAAAGCAAAAGAACGAAGAACAAAAAACCATACCATGTCCTGAACTTTTCTATAGAGAGATAATGGGTGGTGTTGATCGAGCGGACCAACTAACAGGGTTTGTACGAGCTAGACAGGAAATCTAAAAAATGGTGGAAAAAAGTTTTGTACAGGCTCTTGATGATGAGTGTTGTATATTCAAACATTATTCATTCATAACTTTCCCCAACAAAAACATCTTTGATAGGATGTCTTGTTCATTTTACAGAAGATCTAATAGCCGAAAGCTCACAGCTAAGATTTATCGCTCATCCAGATCTGGAAGCATATTCAGAAAGAGAAAGCGGATGTCTGCAGTCCACTGGAGGGACCTACTAGGACGGGTTGCACTAATTGCAGTGTTAACAAACGAGAGAGGAGCACTAAAACTATATGCGAAGAGTACCAAATCTGATGGAAGACGAAAAAGTATACAAAAATAAATATAAAAGTTAAAGTTACAGAAGATATTATTTTAGACACAACGTGATCGTGAGACAAATTGGGACCGAGCTGAAAGGGAAATGTTTTGGCAATTGGATAAACGTAAGCTGCTAATAATAGAGGACAAATGCAACGGATTGAGAATGCTTTCAAGAAAATAATCAGCTTGGGAAGCTATAAGATCAGGTATGGTCACAACAGGACCTAGGTGAAAGTCCTTTCTGTATCTTTCTGTGATTTTATCAGTATAACAGAATTTATTTGTAGATGTACACGACGAAAAATGCTTCCCGAACTTACAACTATTGTAAGGCGTGTAAGTAAAAACATATACAAATTTGACTCACTGTAAAAAAGAGGCTGGGATGCGACTCACACTGATAACTTCCCATCCCGTCTGTCGATTAGTCTTACTTAAAAGGTTTGTAGGTTTTTGTGTTTTATTAAAAAAAGTTGTCGGTTAAATTATTCTAAAAAGTTAACTAAAAACTACCAAAAATATTTTGCATATGATGAAATATGTAGTTTGATTTCAAAACTTTTTTTGTTAACAAATTTTTTTTATCAAAAACCAATTTTCCCCAATTTTAGTAGAATTTTTTCAAAGTTTTTTTTTAAAAACAAATAGAAATTGGATTTTTCCAAGAAAATTTAGCACATAAGGAAATCAGTTTGAAGTCAATACCTTCATTTATTCACGAGATATCGAGAACCGAACATCAATTTTTACGAATTTTGAGTACTATTTTTTGGATTTTAATGTTTATGAAAAAAAACTCAATGTCAGATATTAATAAAAAATTTTACTGAATGTCGAAAACAATCTAATATATAAAATTCTCCTGTCACAGTGTTAGTTGCCATACTCCTCCGAAACAGCTTAACCAATTTCAATGAAATTTTTCCTATACATTCGGTAGGTCTGAGAATAGGTTTTTATCTACTTTTTATGTTCGTAAGTGTTATGGTTTAATTGCATCAACATCATACACGGTCCAACGATCTTACGATAGTAATCAGTGTACATAGCGTCAATAAAGAATTGATTGCTATTGAGGATCTTTGCATTATTTTTACCACTCAGTCATTTCGGTATGCAATTACCAAACTGAACTACAATACAGTACTGTAGAAATAGTAGCGATTGTTGCTCGCAATGTCCCCCTAATGAATAAAGAACAAAGAACCATTTATGACCACATCATTCTCCCAGTTTCGGCAGGACAAGGTGGATTCTCTTTTTCGGATGCACCAGATGGAACTGGCAAAACATTCCTTTTTTCGCTAACTCTTGCTAAAATAATATCGAATAATGATATCGCATTGGCTGTTGCATCTACTGGCATTGCAGTAACTTTATTGGATGGAGAAAGAACAGCTCACTCAGTTTTTAAAGTGCCACTAAATATTCAAAATAACCCAGACGTGGTAAAAAAATGGCCGCAGTGCTGAAACAGTATAAAATTATCATCTGGGATGAATGCACTATGGCACACAAACATTTGCTTGAGACATTGAATAGGATATTAAAAGTTATAAAAAACAACGACAGACTATTTGGCGGCACTCTGTTACTCCTTTTAGGTGATTTCAGACAAACACTTCCCGTTATTCCGTGCTTAAAATCATCGCCACTGTGGCGTAATGTTGAAAAAGTTCAACTGAAAGTAAATATGCGTGTTCAAATGCTTCAAGATTTATTAACTGAAACATTTTCAACACTTCGGTTAGATATAGGCGACGGAAAAGTTACTACAGATGCAACTAGATGCATAAAATTATCTGTCAATTTCTCCAAGATTATTGATTAACAAGATGCTCTCATTGACCAGATGGTTAACGATGTACAGAAACAATATACAAATCATGAGTGGCTTGCAGAAAGATAAATTTTAGCAGCGAAAAATGTGGATGTCAACGAATTAAATCTCAAGATACAACATTTGTTACCAGGAGTCTTGGTGTCATACAAATATATTGATACAGTTTGTGATGCTACCGAAGCTGTAAATTATCCAACTGAGTTTTTGAACGCCTTGAATTATATTGGCATTTGCAATGACTATCAATAAGTGTCGAGGCCAAACAATGTCTGTCTACGGCCTTCATGTTTTACACTTGCAAATATACGTAGCGTGAAAATTGTTTGGTGATTTATTTTACAGTGCTCTATAGCTTTTCCGTTTACAGTGCTCTATAGCTTTCCCACTTATCTACCGCATCCTTACACACTTACAATAAGATATTTATTTCTATCAAAATATTCTCTAGAAATTATTTATATGACAACACAACGTTTGTCGGGTCAGCTAGTGTTTTCTATAAATGAAATAAGTTTGACGCCAATACCTTAAATTTTGAAAATATATTTGAGTCGAAAGTTTTAGTATAGTTTTTTTTTTAGATTTTTATTTTTTGTAAAAAAAACTGTCAATTCGATTGCTTTTAAAATTTTACAGAATGTTGACAACAATAAAATTAATTAGAAGCCATGATCTTAAATTTTTTTAAAGGTCTAAAGACTCAAAATGAATTTTTGCCAACTTTTAGTAAACATTATTTTGCGGTTTTATTTTTTGATAAAAAAAAAACTTTCAATTCGATTTTCTCAAAATGTTATTTTATGTTGAATTTTTTGTTTCGACTCTGGGGAACTTGAAACGTCGGGAAATGTCAAAATTTCGTCAGTTGTGAGAACGGAATAAGTCCACTTTTTAAGAAATTCACTTTTTGATGCAGATGTTATCTTTAGACGTAGACACATCTTCTAAATCGAAAACAAAATTATTTTAGCTGTCGAAGTTACGGTCCAGGGCTTATTCTGTTCTCAAAACTTATGGAATTTCGTGTACATTTTTGAGTGGTAGATTTCTTCAAGATTTTTTTCGGAATAATTTCTTGTAAGGGAAAACTAATTATTATTTAATTCAGCTTTGACAGGTCACTAGGAAAACGTTTTGGAATTTCAAAAATGATATGTAAGATTTTGCCTCTTTTAAGGCGAAGTTGTGTTATTTATACCTGGCCCTATTAGAAGGGTAATAAAACCCTTCTACTGGATACCTATTTTTTTCTCAGTGAAATGTTTATTTTTACCAAAAAGTAAATATTTGGCAAACAGGGAGTCGTAAAGATATTGGGGTCATAAGAAAAACCCACGAACTTTATGTAAGAAAATTAAAAGAAGATATTTTTTTTTCAAACCGGGCGAAAAAGTGTCCGGATCGCGAAAAACTTGTGCTACAAATTTGACGTTATTTTTTCATCAATATCTAGTTATGGTTTTTAATATTAGAGAGTAAACTATTTTGAATTTTACAGTTTTTGAAAAACAGTAATTTTTGCTTTTTAAAAATATATTTTTAAAGGTTTTAAAGGTGTGTAAGTGTAACATTTAAGCGGTGACGTGGATTTTTTCTAACAAAATTTTCCTTTAGGAACAAAATTTTAATTTCTCCCAGAAATGGCTAGTGACTCCAGCAAAAGTGATATACCATCTATAAGTAAGAGAAAGCGAGGAATAAGGAGAAAACATTTATATAAGCCAGAAGCACAAAGGTTACACCGCTTACGCGGTCAGGCCTACAAAAGCGTTAGAACTGGAAAGGTAATGGATGGAAAATCTAGTACGGGCCGTCATTCTTCTTGCAAGCTAACTTGTACGGGAAACATAAACACAGAACAAAGAAAAGAAATACTGCAGAACGTTTACAATGGTCGGCCAAATAATGAGCAGGACACATATCTTATGGGACTTATAGAATCATGCCAGTGGATCGAAGAAGGCCTCGGTCAGCCACCGAAAACCCAGCAACACGACAATTTTCCTTTGGTTACAACATAATGGTTTCAAATATTGTTAAAACAAGAATATGCAGACAATCGTTCTCCATTTTGTTTTGCGTATCTAGCAGTGCAATTTACGGCTCTCATCGCTTGTGGCGGCTGGCAGAACACCTGTATATCAGCGTAGGAAACATGATGTACGTCCAAACAGGTTACATAACAGTGGGCTTGTTGCACAGGGGAATGATCACATACAATCCTTCCCCTTAAAAGAATCACATTACAGCAGCAAGCATATTCAGTATTTGGAGGCATCACTGAATATCAAGACAATGTATGAACTTTTCTGCACCAAGTATCATAAACACACCGATGGCGTGAAGTACGATTTTTAACAATAAACAACAAGAAGTCCAGCACTTTTTTATGTGGTGAAAGAGAAGATGTTGGAGCTACTGTTTTTGACTTTATGCAAAACCTGCCTTTGCCTTTGAAGATTCCAGTGTAAGAAATGTTTTATTTGCGAAAATTGTGGCTCTATGTATTTTGCGTCCATGATATGAAGACGAACACTGCGGACTATTATACCTACCATGAAGGCATAGCAAAGCGAGTACCTGATGACGTTTGCAGTCCGCTGCAGAAGAGTATTCAAAATCTTGATCCTGCTATCAAAGAACTACATATATTTAGTGACGCGTACGGAGGGCAAAACAGGAACAACACACTAGTAAGATTCTTCCTGCTACTACTTTCATTGGGCCGTTTTAAGGTTATTTAACAGTACTTTCCTATGTGATCGGAATTTTGGGACAGCAAAAACACTTATAAGAAGGACTGATCACGGGTGTACCCGTGTCATGATGGTTAGTGCGTTGGACTGTCATGAAAGGGGTCTTGGGTTCAATCCCTGCCTGTGCCACCTTAATTTAAAAAAATTAATTTTCGCGGGTACTGCCTCTTGCGAGGAATTGACAAATCCTTCAAGAGTAATTCTTGTCATAAAAAAGTGCTTTCTCAAACTAGCCGTTCGGATTCGGCCTAAAATTGTAGGTCCCTTCCATTCCTGACAACAGTACTCGCACACAGGAATGGTTGAGAGTTGTAAGCCACTAGGCCCTGGTTCACAACGGACTGTTGCGCCACCCCATTTGATTTGATCGTATAAACACTCCCTACAACTACAACACAATGATATCCAACGCAAAACGAAATGGGCAGAACTGATGAAATACTGGATTTTAAAAACACCTGGCCAAATTTTTACAAAAAAACCAGCAAATCATTAAGCAAGGATTCCATGTTTATGATTTCTAAATACAGACATCTGACCTACAGCTCAACATCTATAGGGTGCATGGATGCTTCGGAATGGATCGACGGTCCTATAAAACACCAGCTTTCGCTCCAAAAACGCCTCGCCACTCCTGCCTTACCAACGATAATGGCTTATGAAAATAAAATTCAAATAAACCATAAAAAGATGGAGGATATCCGCAAAATCATATCGTATATAGAAGACGACAAGAAAGAGTTCTACCTAACTATATTAACATGGCCAACCACAGCTTCTGAAGGTGATGAGGAAGAAGAAGAAGAAGGATACAACTTTTTTGTACTATATTTTTGTATGTGATCTTGCTTATGTATACCACCTTTTTGTTTAATTACATAATATCTACTATAACTTAAATATTTTTTTATCATTTAAAGTTTTATTTTAAATAAATTATGTATTTATTTCACTAAAATTTGAGTTTTATTTGAAATTTAAAACCGTAAGTCGCAAGAACGGAATACGTTCAACGTTTTCAAATCGTTATACCTGGCTACCAGAACCGGCTACAAACAAAATTTTTATCTGATTCCACTCAAATCCACGTCTACAGTTCCAGTAAGGTTGAACTACTTAGTGAACACCTAATAGGGCTTCTTCGACATATTCGGAGCCCAGGCCTGTAAGAACGGTTTATCCGGCTCCCCTTCCTTGGAGTTATACTAAGAATCTGGCCCTCCAGGTTGGGGGTTGTGCCGTCGGGGTGACTTCCTGGCCACGTAAAAAATACCTTTAGTTTCGAAGCACCAACAAGCCTCGGATACGGACGGATTCACTGTTGACAACCCACGCAAACGAAATTAGGTCAACGAACTTCGGATATGTACTTGGAATGTTAGGTCCCTTAACAGACCACGTGCAGCCGAACAATTAGAAGAAGCCCTAAACTGCTGCAAGGCAGATATTACAGCCATCCAAGAAGTGCGATGGGATGGACCGGGCAAACGCAAATTAAAAGACTGCGATATCTATTCAACCAGATTGGCCACATAGCGATCGGCGCACGACACTTCTCCAGTATCCAGGATATCCGAACATTCCGAGAGGCCAACATTGACTCGGACCACTACCTCGTTGTAGCCAAGGTACGGCTACGGATATCCCGATCCAAGCCAAAACAAGGAAGTACTGTGAGAAGATTCGATGTTAGATGGCTACAATCGCAAGAGACTGCCATTTCCCTTTCCGATCGAGTCTCTAATAACCTCTTAAGGAGTCCTATGCTTCCTGCATTAAGCATTGAAAACCAGTGGCAACATTGCCTTGCAGCCATCAGAGATGCCACCTCTGAAGTGCCACCACAGCGAAACCCCTGGTTTGACGACGAATGCCGGCAAGCGCACGCAGCGAAACAAGAGGCTGCTCGCGAGCTCTACGACCAGAAGAGGGAAGAGGAACATCGGCTTCTTAGATGGAAAAAAAGAGAGCATGAGAAGCGCGCGATTGAGGAGATAGAGGGATGTCACAACAGGAATGAGGTTCGTAAATTTTACCTGTAAAGACGATCAGGTTAACATCGTAGTAGAACCGCAGTCGATGCTGAGAATATGGAAAGATCACTTCTTTAAATTATATAACGGCGATGACGAACCTAATTCCGCTGTAAGGGAGATAGAACCACTCAACCTCGGCGACGCAGATCAACAATTTCGCCTACCCGACCTTGACGAAGTGAAGATAGCTATATCTAAACTTAAGTCAAACAAAGCTGCTGGAGCTGACGGCATCGCTGCCGAACTATTTAAAGCAGCAGGCGATGACTTAGTACGGAGCATGCACCAACTCATCTGCAAAATATGGTCGGTAAAAAGCATGCCCGATGAGTGGAATCTCAGCATAGTGTACCCGATACATAAGAAAGGAGACCCTCTAAACTGCGCCAACTACAGAGGCATCAGTCTCCTTAACATTGCGTATAAGATCCTCTCTGCAGTATTATGTGAACGTCTGAAGCCATTCGCCAACAACCTGATTGGTCCTTATCAGTGTGGCTTTAGACCAGGAAAGTCCACTATCGACCAAATAATTACACTACGGCAGATCTTGGAAAAAACCCAGCAGCTTCAAATCGATACCCACCATCTCTTTATCGATTTTAAAGCCGCGTATGACAGCATCTATAGGGAAGAGCTCTACCGAGCAATATCTAGTTTGGCATCCCTGTCAAACTTATCCGTTTGTGCAAAATGACGATGGAGAATGCACGCTGCTCTATGAAGGTCGGAAAAGATCTTACCGATGCATTTGATGTCAAAAAAGATTTTAGACAAGGCGATGCACTGTCATGCGACTTCTTCAACATCGTTCGGGAAAGAATTGTGCAAAACTCAACCGTCAACACTAGAGGCACAATCTTCCAAAGGTCCATCCAATTACTCGGATCCGCAGATGGTATTGACATAATTGGAAGATCAAAGCGTGATGTCAGTGGAGCGTTTTTGAGCATTGCGACGGAAGCGAAGAAGATGGCTTTAGTGGTCAATGAGGGCAAGACCAAGTATATGCTGTCATCAAAAAAGGACACTGAACGACGACTTCTTGGACAAAACGTCACCATGGACAGCTATAACTTTGAGGTAGTTAAGTACCTCAAAGTATTAGTATTTAAATATAGACGCTATTCAGTTTTTTAAGTTTTCCCAACACTTTTGCAAAATGGACTTATTCTCACAACTGACGATTCAATTAGACCGATTACAATAACTTCCTATGGGAAGTTTATAAAAATCACGTATACGCCTCAGTGCACCGCCTAATAAATACTTTCTATTAAGTTAGAATGGATAACCATGTTTAAAAAAAAGATAACTTATTCCCTTTACCTTTTTGAAATTAAGTGCTTAATATGGATAATTCCGTCCAAATAATTTCCGAACTTGTGAGGGGGGTTTATAAAGAAAAATGGCTCTTTAAAATGAGATAACTTTCTTTATCCAATCCAAATTTAATTTTAGGTTTAGTTAAAAAGTAACAAAACGAACACCTTAAATTGCAGTTATTAAATTCCACATGACGGCAACACTGTATTGTGGTTAGCCAAGGCATTATTATTATAGCGATATGGGGTGACAAGTATTGAGAGTAAAATAAGTGCCACTTTGCAGAATTGTGAAAGGGGTACCACAAGGTGAATTGCATTATGTTTATGGTGGAGCACTGCAATTTATTTCCTTTTCAAATAAAAAGCCAGCCAACTTGCTTATGGCCGCTGAGGGAAAGTAT
Organism: Eupeodes corollae; assembly: GCF_945859685.1. Classification (NCBI taxonomy): domain Eukaryota; kingdom Metazoa; phylum Arthropoda; class Insecta; order Diptera; family Syrphidae; genus Eupeodes; species Eupeodes corollae. The sequence goes on along the minus strand of NC_079147.1, from coordinate 142,084,612 downwards.
TCTCGTATAAGAAGCGTGGGCTTTGCCATTACAAAGGTCCTGCCTCCTTATACATAAATACCACATAGTCCTAGTCCTCGTCGTCGTTCAAGTTGTTGTCGCTGTTTTGGCCTGGTAGGATGCTTGAGTGTGTTTGAAAAAAAGAAAATTTAAAAAATAACTTTTATGAGTGCATTGTGAGCGCTTTATTATTGTTTGGACATAAATAGCTGGGCCATGAAAAAAAAAAAAACTATTGAATAAAGAGAAAAAAGTAGACCACAGCAAGTTCAAAGGATTTTAATGTGGATAAGGCGAATGGAATTTTAAAAGGAAGTTATTTGATTTTGTCATAAATGAAATTATTTTTAAGATTTCTTAAAGGATACAATCGTGGATTTAAAAAGAGCAGCGACAAAAAAGAATTTAATTGAAAATGTAACTTGGTTGGAAAAATATTTTTAAGTAGCATTAATCTGATTATTATTATTTTTAAATAGCTGTCTTCCACGGCCTTGCTCGCGTGGTAAAAGAAAATCAAAATATCGCATTGAGACATTTAAGGGGCAAGTAAACATGAGTTAATGGCTAAGCTTTTCACAATCAAAATAAACAGAGGTAACAAGGGTACGAAGAGGTAACGATGTCTATTGTTAGGCTCGTTTCACACTAGACGGTTTTGACCATACGGCAAAAAAACCGGACGACATAAAGCGGATGAATGGCTAATTACACATCATACGTACGGTGAAACACGATATATGTAGAGTTCCTGTGCTTAGTAGACTTTTTCACAGGTTAAGTTCGAACTCTGCCGCACGAATAAAATCGTATGATATGTGAAAACATGCATTTCGTCACGTACCTAAGCGTATCGCGCCGTCCGGCTGCCGTATTCTGTAGTGGCAGTAGAAGGTTGCTACACGGCGGCGCGGGCGTGGCGCCGGCATTTGGCCGTGACCGTATAATATGAAAGCGTATATGCTATTCTTCGCATATGCTCTTCTTTGCGCCTCTAACAAAGTGTCACCTTCCGGATTTTTGCCGTACGGTCAAAACCGTGTAGTGTGAAACGAGCCTTAAGGTGATAAAGCACGGTTTTTCTATTTTCAATCTTTCTACTTTTAGTTTTTACCCCTGCGCTTTATTATGTCATAGCGAAACTAAGTTTAATAGAAAATTTAAGACTTATGAATTGAAAAATTGGAGTTCGGAATTTTGTAGAAATTATTGGGATTCAGAAAAAATATTTACGTTTTCACCCTTTGTAACGGGTTATTGGTGTGCCTTATAGAGCAGGCCAAAGTTGAAGATTTGTTATGATGATAATTTAAAAAAAAAAAAGAGTTTCGAAACGCTTATCCATTATTTAGATCGATAATTTAAAAAAAAATGTTTTTTAATTGTTTAATTTAATGTTTTTGCAAAACACTACTTTTTGTACACTTTTTCAACTCAAATTGTCAAATTTTATAGACAAAAAAAATTTCAAAGAAATTCTCTGGAAGTACGATTTCTCTGTTTTGTGTGTAGGGGGTTTAAAATATGTGATTTTATTTAAAAAAGGTTAATCATTTTTGTTTTATGTTTATTACCTACCTAAGATTTTCAAGAGTTTTTAAGGCTAATTTTTTTAATCCTGTAATACGATTTACTGATAAGGATTAACGATTTATTGATAAGATTTAAGGATAAAACAATTTTGGAATATGTTAGTATAAAGGTAGACAGACAGGTAGTTTTATTAGGGTGTCTTTAAGTATAATTAATATAAGAAAGAGAAGAGTTCTGAGTATTTACTCTAAGGTATAGAAAGATGAAACATTGGACTAAAATAATCATTTCAAATTTAAAAGACCGTTCGAGCAGTTGCTTTTATTTTTCGAAACAATTTAAAATGGATATTCCGAATGCGGATTTATTTGAACTTTTTATCAATGTAATGAGTTACAACCTTGATAGAAAATGGATAGCAGCGAAAAGATAGAGAAATAACTTCAAAAATAATGCAGAAAGGCTTTCCTTATCTTTGCATATCAATACCGAAAGAAACAGAAGAAGCGGGTGATCTCCCAACCAGAACTAGAAGACCAAGGAAGCCAGTCAATGAGTGCGCAACATTTACTAAAAACAAAAACTAATCAAAGCTACAAAGGAGATATGTACAGAACATCTCTCTGAAGCTTTGAGTATAAGATACAATAAGGACCACGAAAAGGGGAAGGGTGATATAATTCAGGCAATATCTTCTGAAAGTCTATTTCGTGTCAAAAGAGTCAAGGAAAGCATTCACACTCCCCAACACAATCCCATAAAATACATAAATGAGAAAGCATCAGCTTTGTTTATGGACTTGCGACTCTCAAAAGAAAAATATACAATCCTGAGAACTTCTTTAATACATCACAACATAGATGTCTTGCCATCCTACAATATGATTACAGTTGCGAAAAAAGAAGCAGTTCCCGAAAATTGTGAAGTCACGAAAATATTAGCTAGAGTAAAACTTCAAAACATGATGGATCATACAGCAATGCGGCTAATAGAAAGCAAAACGGAGGATCAAATAATTGCACTTCCAAGAATTCTCACATTACAGAGTAAATTGGGCTGTCATGGATCATCTGGACAAAGTGCCTACAAGAAAAAAATAAATACAACAACAAGAAAAAAAAGAGGCTGGGATGCGACCCACACTGATAACTTCCCATCCGGTCTGTCGATTTGCCTTGCTTAAAAGTTTGTCTATACGTACTAGTATAAATTTTACCAAATATTCGTACTATTTTTTATAGATTTTATTTTTTATGAAAAAACGGGCTGTTGGATTTTTATATAAAAATCACTGAATATCGAAAACAATATTTTCTGTTTTTAATTTTTGAAAAGCTATTTCAGTCGAAAGTAAATTTTTACCAAGTTTTAGTACTGCTTTTTTTTAAGTTTTATTTTTTAAAAAAAAACTGTCTATTCGATTTTCTTCAAAATTCTATCGAATGTTGAAAATAACATTTTCTATAAAATAAAATTAGTTTTAAGCCAATCTTTTATAGTTTTGAAAAGATATTTGAGTCGAAAATCAATTTTTACCAACTTTTGTTAAATTTTTTTTAGATATTTAATTTTTTGTACAAAAACTATCAATTCGATATTTTTTCAAATTTTTTCTAAATGTTAGCAACAATATTTTTTGAAAGATAAAAGTAGTTAAAAGCCAATATCTACAATTTTTGAAAAGATATTTGAGTCGAAAATCAACTTTTACCAAATTTTATTAATTTTTTTTTTAAGATTTTTATTTTTTGTAAGAAAACTGGCAATTCGATTTTTATCAACATTTTTCAGAATGCTTAAAACAATATTTCTTATAAGATAAAATAAGTTTGAAGTCTAATTTTCAAGTTTTTGAAAAGATATTTGAATCCATATTCAATTTTTACTAACTTTTGTTAATTTTTGTTCGGTTTTTAATTTTTTATAAAAAAAACTGTCAATTCGATTTTGTTCAAAATTTTACTGAATGTTGACAACAATATTTTTTGAAAGATAAAAGTAAATTAAAGCCAATATCCCAATGCTTTGAAAAGATATTTGAGTCGAAAATCAATTTTTACCAACTTTTATTAATTATTTTTTTAGGTTTTTATTTTTTATAAAAAAACTGTCAATTCGATTTTTCTCAAAATTTTATCAGATTTCAAAAACATTATTTTCCGTTGCTCAAAATTGTTTTGGAGATGAAATCATATGTTAGTCGTTAAATTTAGGAGGTGAAACATTTTTTTTTTCAGTTTTTTTGATTTAGAAAAAACACCGTTAGATAGATTTTTTTCAAAAAATATTCTTATTTGAGATCACGTTACAGTTTATTATATAAAATTTAATTCAAGTCTCTAGCGTTTTTGGTTCGTAAGATATTTAGGGTTAACCAAAATTTTCACCTTTTTTTTTTAAACTGCCCTGGTAAAAAATCCACCCACGCAATTTTGTTGAGAGGCCTTTCTGCATCTTTCTGCCTTATTATCTGTATAATAACATTTATTTGAAGTCAATACCTCTACTGGTTTTTGAGCTATGGACGACGAAAAAAACGTCTTTCTAAAAATCTTTTATTTCGACTCTAGGGACCTTGAAACGTCGAGAAATGTCAAAATTTTCAATTTGACAAATCGGACCCATTACAATAACTTCCTATGGGAAGTTAAAAATAGAAACAAACGCACAAATGTTCATGGCATCAGTTGTCCCACTTTGACTCAATAGTACAAATGGTGAACATTGGAGGAAGCCTTGCCCATCATCAGATCATTTCTGTGGGCCCATTATGTTTCAATATGTAAGAGATTAGTGACATCATAAATAACACAGTCAATAATATTAAAAGTCAACCAACTTTTTTTGTTGGCATAGGGAATAAAAGCCGGTTAAGATTAAGTACTAACAATGTTTCAACTCAGGTTGTGTGACATGAAGTCTTGAACTGTTACATAATCGAAGGGCATCTAAATTTTGTATAAGCATTACTGGCACTCTACTTGGTATGAAGTGCTTTCTTCTATGTCCATGACAATATCTTTTAACAAATAATCCCTCATATATTCTGCTTCTTCATCCAATATGTTTCTTCTAAAATTGCTATATTTGACAGAATTGATCGTCATGTATGTTTTTTGTAAATCAGGGTAAACACTTGCAACAAATTCAGAATAGGGTTTGGGCATAGTTTGGCTGCTGTCAATGTGTTTTCTTGAGAATTTTCTACTATACTATTTATAGAATGGAAATCACTCGAAAAGTATAGATTTTTTTGAAAAATAAAAATTTTATAGTATATTTTATAGTTCAACTATAGCCATCTACAAGCTTTATAGCAACATATCAAAAATAACTTTATGTGAACTTGAATCATCTCTTCATAAGATGCAAAACAATAAAGCACTTGGCATAAATGGAATCTAGTGGAATTATACAAAAATAGTACTGACTTAATAAAAAAATATCTTGTGGAATAGTTAAACAACTTACATATATACAGAATCGTATGTTTTAAAAAATATAAGCAAAATAGTTTTCCTTGCAATTTACAAAAGCGTAAATGCAAACCTACCCAAAAATTACAGAGGAATTTCTATTCTAAACAGTTTAAGAAAGACTCTTACTTCAATTTTCTACCCTCCGATAATCTAACAAAAAAGATCCAAAACAGAAGCCTTAATAATGTTTTTAAACAAGTTTTCGGTTGTGTTTCTATACTATGGACTATGTTTTTGCATTGAAAAAAACTGCTAAAAAGTCAATAGAAAAAAAGAAACAAATAATACGCTTATTTTGTCGACTTCTAAACATCAATCGACTTTGGACGCTAGGAATCTCTCGAAAATTCTTAATGATGTACTTTAAGTTTCTTGTTTCATCGAATGCCTATGTATGGTATGGAAAGGATTTCTCAGAATGGCTTGAAATATCGACAGGTGTTCCCCAAGGCTGTATTTTAAGTCCATTACTTTTTAGTTTATTTGTTTATGATATTTATGATCTACTCCCAGAAGGAATAATTTTTGCCGATATAGACGTGAAAGCCCTACATTAAGCTGATGACGAAATATTATTCGTTTACAACCCTTTTACTTTATCATTGCAAATAAACAAGAAAATGTGAGAAATGTCTTCAATACCATCAACACTAAGGTGATAATTTTTGAAGCACGTGAAAAGAGAAGCCAGTCTGTGCAAGAATTAAGTATCTGGTTATTTTAATTTAATATAACCTTAATTTTTCAAAATACGTTAAACTTAAAGGCCAGGAATAAAACAGGCTCTTAACATTATGTGGCCTTAGTTCTTTGGTAAAAGTCTGCACAAGTCTTATATGGTAAGATTTCTGCAAACAAATTTCTCTTTGTTCAAGGAATGGAATGTAATAGCTTATTCTCATGAAGTTCATGTATTATTAGTGGAGCCGTTAATGAATGGCGGAGAATGTTTGGTAATGCCACGGCAAAAATTGATGAGAATATTTACGCTCAGAATCCATTCAGATGACCTTCTTCATCGTTCAGAAATACAAACAGAATTCTTAACCATCAGTTACTCTGTTGAAGCTATTGGCTTCATCTTTAGAACACGTGTTAAAGTTTTTAACTTAAGCCTTATTGAGCTGACTTTCCTCAAATCTGTAATCTTAGCAACAGACGGGAATATTAAGATATACAGTTGTATTTTGATGAAAGTTACCCTTCTCTGAGTCGGCTTTATGAAATATTAAACAGAGCACTAAGATGGTCTACTTTATATAAGTATTGCAAACACGGTTTAACTTTTCCCAACAGTTTCCAAGTCTAAGACTTTTGGTTCAACTAGTTACTGCAGTGTAAAACATTTTTTGTGTTTCAAATCACTCTACAATTGGAAAAAAAATTAAACAATTTGCTTCAAAAACGTCAAAAATTGTAAATTAAATGACAACTTTTTGTATTTCCAATCATTTCAAATTACATAGGCATATCCCTGCTTAATGTTGCGTACAAGATCCTAAGTAAGTTTAAACCTTTCTGCAACACTATGATCGGCACGTAGCAGCGTGACTTCAGGCCAGACAGATCAACGATAAAATAAATATTCACATTACGACAAATGTTGGAGAAGACCAACGAATTTTAAGTCGAGACACACCATCAACTTTCATCGATTCAAAAGCCGCATTTGACAGCAATAAGTCGCTTAGACTTTCTATTAGCAATGGCGATGTCTGAACTTGGGATCTCGAAAAGACTAATCCAGCTATGACGCATGACGTTAAAAAATACTCGGTGCAACGTGCAAATGGTTAACAGCTCATCCCAGCTATTGCAGACATGTTTAGGGTTCAGGAAAAAAGATTCGCTATCATGTGATTTCTTCAAATGAAGTTAATGAGGATAAAATAAAGTATATGCAATTAACAAAAAAAGCCTCTTGTATCCATCGCCTGAAACAAAATGTCACTGCTGGCAGCAGTTATTTCAAGGTAGAACAAATATCGATTCCAGGAACGACACTTTAGTAGAAGTCCTAGAAACAATTACCTCAACGAACCGCTGCTGCTAGTACGGTTTGTACAAACAAATGGATTCAAAATGAATTTCCAAAAAGACAAATTGCATGTTATACAAAACCCAGTCCTACTTTACGGCGCTGAGTGCTGGACGATAAGTTAATAAAGGCACTTTCGAGAGACTAATCCTTCGACGGAAATGGAGAAGAAGATTTAACCGTGTAATGTACGAGCTGTATGAAGATGCAGGTGTTGTCTAAGGAGCCAAAACACGCTGACTAAACTGGCTGGGGTACATCGAACAGCAAAACTCCAGCAATAAAAATCTTTGAATCCCAGGATTCAGGTTCGAGACGACGAGGAAGAGCCAAACTCCAATACAGAGACCATTCAGTTATTGACGCAAGAGTGTTTGGTCCCGCTGACTGGAGGGAGTTTGAAAAGGGAATTAAAATACATGGTCCGGCAGAGCGGGTAGTATCGACTAATAGCGAGATGTCATTTCTGTAACCATAACCTATTCATTGAAACGGACCGTTCAGGCAATGAAACACAGATACGATTCCGAAATCATTTTAATATTGGCCGCCACTGTTGTGTTACAAAAGTTTAATACAAGTAGGAAGTGGTTGAAAAGCCTGCGCGAGGAGGTGATTGAACGGTAAAACTTCATAAAATATTGAAAGGGTATGCGTCAAGCAGTTCGGCGAATTTTGCACTTTGATTTGCATTTTCATCCATACAAGGATGATGGTTGTACAGGAATAGCAGCAAAACAACTACGGCAGAAGGATGAAGTTTGTAGAAACAATGTTGAAAATCTTGACGGATGATTTTTATTATTCGTTTGTCCTTTTTTCGTGAAAATAGTAGGACTGTCACTATCAACACAGATCATTATTCAATACAAGTAGTGTTGGATGGATTCAAGTCTTAAGTATATACAAAAAATTCTGGTGTGCCCCAGGGATCTGTTCTTTCTCCAAGATTCTTTCTCATTTTTATTAATGATCTACTGTCTGCAACTTCTAATCCAATACATTCTTTCGCTGACTATAGTACTCTTAGCTTTTCATATTCGTTTTCAGACTCACATCCCTCTTCTTCGGATGTGGAACTGTAACGACAAAATATGATAAGCTCATTAAATTTCGACTTAAACAGCATTGTACAATTGGGATTAAAAACCCGCGTGAAATTTAATGCTTCGAAAGCCCAATGCTGCCTTGTATCGTTAAAGCGAGATATACCCCCTTGCCATCTCGATATTCTCGGTATGTGTGTCACCGACCACCTCCTGTGGAACGAAAATATACGCGATGTCGTCAAAAATGCCGCAAGGTGTTTGGGTTTCCTTAGGTGATGCAAGAAATGTTTCACACCTTCTGATCTGGCTATTATCTACAAGACTTATATACCAAAGCTTGAGTATAACTCCCATCTCTGGGCTGGTGCTCCTGCAACTTACTTAAGCTTCTTGGATAGTATTGAACGAAGAGCATTTAAAATGATAGATGATAATATCATCATACGTTTATTTACTTAAAAATCGTCGTAAGGTTTCTTGTCTCACCTTTTTTTACCGTTATTTTAACGGTTCATGCTCTAGTGAAATAGCCAGCTGCATTCTTCCCCTGAAACAGTTCAACCGTAATACTGGCGCTTCTAGGAATGCTCATCATTATACTTCGGCCGTACTGTCAAATACAGATATTCGTTCTTTAGCCGTACTACGCGAATGTGGAATGCCTTACCACACTCTGTCTTTCCTAGTCATTGCAATGTTCAGGAATTCAAAACCAATGTGCACCGACATCTCCTTTTAAACCCTCTCTCCTCTTCCTAGTGCTTACACCGTGCCTCTGCATAATAAGGGTAGAAATATCCCCTTGAGTATGTGCTTATTATAAAAAAGATGGGACAACTTGTCATACATCAAGAGTAACAATGTGTTTTTTAAGAGAACCATTCCCTGGAAGTCTGATTTCATTGCGAAGAGATATAGAGTGGCCCCTCGATGACAAAATTTTTCAACATGTGCTTACTTGTGATTAAACAAAATACATACACTCGAAGACCTAAGTGAGACAATAACCCAAGACATTCAAGCAGTTCCACAGCACTCTTAGCTGATGTGATTCTTCGTCCGTAATTTTTTCAATAACAATATCTAAGGAATGCATTTATAAATAAAATATCAGTGGTGAAAAAATTAATGTGTAACATTTTATTTCAAATCGTCAATACATCTCAGCCGGACCCTGTACAATGTTACGGTGCAAAAATATACACTGCCAATCACTAGGATGAGGCCACATATTTTTCAACCGATTTTCGTTCTTTATACCGGCTGGAAATTTCGTACCAATAAAAATTTACTACATTTGAGTAGGTAGATATTTTCTTTAAAAAAAGTAATAAAATTAAGGGGTTAAATAGAAAAAACAATTGGAATTTCTCTACATTAATTAAAGAGCTACTTAAAAACAGTATGAAAAAGTGCGTCACTTGGATGAGGCCACATGAAAAATCTTATAAAATATCAAAAAAAATGAAAGAAATGTTTACAGTTTTTGGTTTTCAAACATTTATTTATTAAGTTTTTCTCAATTAATAATGAGAATGCCCCCCATTTTTCGATATGACCTCTATTAGACGGTTTGGAATGGAATCATAAAGTTTTTTTAAATAGTCAAGTGAAATCTCATCCCAGGCATCACGGATAGCTTCAATTAAGGAATCCTTGTCTTCAAATTGTCTACCGCCTTCATAAACTTTTCAAGATAACCCTGCCCATACGTTTTTGATTATGTTCAAGTCCGGAAAATAGGGTGGCCATGGCAAAAGCTCTACGTTTTCTGATAAAATCCAGCTTTTGACAACCCTGGAAGTGTGGATGGGGGCATTGTCTTGTTGGAAAATCCAAGACAGAGGTCCAAAAATATTTTTCATCTTCGTAAATGAGCGTTCCAACAAGTATTTGTAGCTGTTTCCGTTCATTGTTGGAGAAAGAAACTCCAATTCGATTTTGCCATAGTAGGTGATAGCTCCCCACACCATAACACCTGATATACGGCTGTGATGTCTTCCCAAAATTAGTTCCTCTTTTCTTAAATCATAGAAATAAAAGTTGTAACCATCGGGGCCGTCAAGGCTAAACTTTTTTTCATCCGAAAAGACGACGCGTTTCCATTGACTGCTCCAAGAGACATGTTCTGTTGCAAAGTTCATTCGCAGCTCCTTGTGTACTTGCTTTAGAACAGGTTTCTTTTTGAGTTTTCTTCTCCGGATAGTACCATCTTTTCTTAATATCCTTCGGACTGTCGAAATACTGGCTGATACTCCGCTTTTGGACCTTATTTTAGTAGCTGATTGAGTAGAATTTCAAGCAATACGTAAAATTAAACGCTTTTCTCGGGATGTTGTTGCTTGGTCTGTGCGTCCTTTTTGGTTTTTTCCATAGTTTTGAGGATCAGCAAGATAATTGCTTACAACTGTCTTACTTCTGTTCAGCTTCCTTGCTATTTCTCGGCTTGAGAGTCCCATTTCCTTGAAAGCATCGATTTGTCCTCTTTCTGCTACTGTCAACGTCTTTCCGGAACCCATTTGTAGTTGAAATTTAATAAAAATAGTTATTTGTAAAACGTTCTTAAATATTGTAACCCAAATTTTGAAAAAAATTGCTGATGTGAACTTCTACAACGAAATATTCGCAATGGCCTCATCCTAGTGACTCACTTTTTTATATCCTTTTTAGGTAGCTCATTCATTAATCTAGGGAAATTCCAACGGTCTTTTCTAATTAACCCTATAATTGTATCACTTTGTTTTAAGAAAATATGTACCTACTCTCGGGTTAAACAAATTCCAACAGGTATCGGACCGAAAATCGGTTGAAAAATATGTGGCCTCATCCTAGTGATTGGCAGTGTATATTAAACGAAGTAAGCCTCTTAAAACTAAATCTCCTTATTCCTAATTTTCCCTAAGAATGATTCAAATCTTAACATGGTTTTCGAGTTCAGAACATGAACAAAAAATCATAACTTTGTTTTACATTAACTGTGTAGAACTAACTTTACTCCTTTAGAATTCGCTAAGCTTATATTTAATTATTCATATCATAACTAAAGTCAATAACACCATAGCTATAAAAAATGCAATTATACCTGCAACGCAAGATTTATAAAACACATCTGTAATATTAATTTTGTTTTCTCTCTAGAACTAATATCTTAGATGCTTAAATATTAAGTTCCTTAAAATTAAATTCAACATACAAACAAACATCAAGTGTAAGCTTCAGCTTCAGTTTCAGTAGTGAAAGTGAATCAACAAAATTGGTAAGAATTTAATGGAGGTAAAGTGCATCATAGACATTATTTAATCAACATGAGTACGATTTACGTTTGCCACAGGTGTTCTACTTTAGAAACTTATGTTTCTATAGTACAACCCTTTTGGTTGCTGTACTGCATCCCTTGACATTTAGAATTGATGGTGTGTATTTTGTTTGTTATACTTTCTTTGTTTAAATAGTTTTGCACTCAGGAGTAAGATATAAGTTATATATGAACACATACATACATACATTGGAACGATGTCATTGAGATAAAAGTTAAATTGGTTTAGTGCAAAAAGATCCAGAAAAGAGAATATTTAGAAGAGGATCTAAAATGTATGACACATTTCAGAATTAGCTCTTACTAGACGTTACTCGCATGCATTATTTTAGAACAAATTTGGTTAGCATACAAAAGGTAAAGTGAACCAACTTTAAAAGATAGACATATGCTGTTGCAGACTTTTTTGTTGAGCTATTAAAGGGAAACAATTCTGTCATATATTTTTTAAGCAAAACTTTTCCATAGCGTACGTATTGGAAGCTCTCAAAAGCGAAAAAAATCACCGATTTTGAAATATTCCTTGATGGCACTCCACTCGTATTAGTCTTAGCATAATGTTATCAAGCATATAGGCTTTTTCGGTAAAGTGGCTATCTAAGACTGAAAGAATTTTTAAAAACAGTTCCTAAGATTAGCAAGTTCAAACAAACAAACTCTTCAGCCTTATATTATAAATATAAATGATTCTTTCATTGTAGACAATTTAGGGCAACTTAAGGTGAAGTCTAACAAATGCTTAGAAGCATCCGTAGAAATTATTTTCAAAATATATTCGGGTTAAATTCTTTGGCATAAGGTAAAAACGTCTTAAGTCAAAAAATTGCATTTTGGGCTTTTGATAGGGTTTAACTTATTTTTTTCTCTTTCGTTTGATACTTACGACTTAAGTCTAGCAAAACTGCTTCCCATCGTAATAATTTAGTATTAAGGCAATAAGTCTGAAAAATGCATATTCGGTCAACGTCTTAAGTTGATTTAAGACTTTGAGCGATGCCTCTGAAATATTTAATTTTCTTGTGAGTACTTAAGTCAACTAAAGTTCTTTATACCTAACGGAATAATCAATTTGGAGAATACTGTTATTTCGCTAGTGCAGCTTACGATGCAAAAAAAAGCTGATAAGCTTGCAGAACAACACAACACGCAAAAAAATGCTTCAGCTTTGATCTTCAGCAATGCCAACACCGTTCGTTGGATCTTCGGTAGCATTTTATGAAAGGCAGCTATGAACGTATAACCTTATTGTTCACAATAATGATACCGGAGATTGAACACATTATATGTGGCATGAGGCTCTAGCTGCTAAAAGGGGAAATGAAATAGGTTCCTGCCTGTATGCTCACTTGAAGAAGCTACCTGATTGCATGTCTGAGGTAACATTCTATTCAGACTTTTGCGGGGGACAAAATAAAAACAGTCATGTGGCGGATATGTTTTTAATGGCTCAAATTAAGTTCCCCAATCTAACCATCGACCACATGTTACTTGTTCCGGGTCACACACATGTGGAATGTAACAAGGATCATTCAATGATTGAAAAACAAAAAAACACATGTTTATCAGCTTTAGACAAAAAAAAAACACAGTCGATCGAATATTCCCGTTTATTTTTTTTATTCTGTGCGTCAACTCAAGGGGTTATGACTACCCTTAAAATGATTTAGTAATGAAGACAAAATAAGGAAGGAGTTACCGATGCATATTGGTTTTGAATGCCTGTACATTGTCATGAGTGGGAAATATTGAATCTGTGCAAAACATCTCACATTCGTGCAGTGCGCCTAAAAAGAATAATCCCTGTTTTTAACGGTACGCCTAAAATTCGGCTCAGGGGAACATTATTCCAGATTTTTCTGTGATTTTTTTTTACAGCCAATTATGTTGAACAATGCAAATTTTGGCAACCAACCCCAAGTGCCCGGGTAGCTCAGTCGGTAGAGCGTTGGACTTTTAATCCAACGGTCCAGGGTTCAAGTCCCTGCTCGGGCGAACACTTTTTATTTTCAAAACATACAACTTCATTTTTAGAAATATATTTGCTGTTGCACAAGTAACAAATCGAAGGTCTTATAGTACTGGGCGAAATAGCCTTGTTCCAGCCATGACTTCCTTTCAAGAAGTCTCTTTATATATCCCTATACCAAACCAACGTTATACAGCTGCAAGACTCAAGGCACACAATTCTCAGTAAGATTTTTTCTCACCATGCCGAGTAAAAGGTAGAACCCTACTAAGCAACCACCTTAGATTAAAGTTGACAAAAAAAGATACATTAGGCCAATTGTGTCACCTTTGTTACACCATATGGATGAAGAGATTTTCTTTTAAGGTCAATGCTCATAATAGACCAATATAAACTTCGTATCACATGGATAGGGACAATCATTTTTCGTTTTTCATTTGACGTTATTTTTTAAATCCTTAGGTTTTTTGGAACACCCAAGTGTGGAATGAATGAGGTATGTATTAAGTTTATATAGCAAAAACATTGGATGAAGTTGATAAAAACAAGTTTAGTGACGGTTTTTCCGAAGAAGGTCATAAAAAGTACCTGTTTTTTTGTGACACATGAATATGGACAAGATCTGAATTTACCTATTAGCAAATCCAGATAAAAGGATTCTCTGATTGTTTGGGAGCTAAGTACGTGTATTAATTTGATAGAATCAAGAAGTATGTGTAGGAATAAGGCTCTAACCAAGTATGAATTAGACCAAATTCGAGCTTACCGACATCTCGACAAAACCAACCATTAGCAAATTAAGAAGTCAAATGTTGTATACAACTACCTCAAGGATCCATAGAGTTATGGAAAAAACAACAAAAGAAGAGTCAAGAAAGCCACATCATTTCAGGAAAGGTGGGCAATAGTAAAAGATGCTTCAAATTCAAGGCTTTCCATTATTAAAATCAGTGCAGAAGCTGGGGTAAACGCTAGTTGATCAACTTTTGCTAGGGTGATACAGGAGGACAAACCATAAACGAAACTAACAAATTAAGAAAAAAACACCATTGAATGCCGCACGCATGAGCCAACGCCTTGATTTTGCAACAAATCACTTCAGGTGGAATCGAGCTTGGCAAAGTGTAATTTGGACGGGCCTGATAGATTTATTACTGTTATTTTCATGATTTAAGAAAGGAAGAATTCTATCTTGAAAAAAGGTACAGCAAAGGAGGTAGTGTTATGGCATGGGGAGCCTATTTCCAGACCGTGGAGCTGGATTTTCAAAGGACTAAAATGCCGACAATCAGTTACAAATCGATTGTGGAACAAGCTTTTCCGCAGTTTTTTTAATTATTTGGTGGACAACGATGATTATTTTCAACAAGATAATGCACCAATTCATACCGAACGGACAACAAAAGCATGGATTCAGGGGCAAACATATTACCATGGCCTTCATATTCTCCTGACTTGAACATCTTGGAAAACATGTGGGAATTACTTTCAAGAAAAGTCTACAATAGGGGACGACAATACCAAAAAACAGAAAATATTATTAATGCCATAAAACGGTACTGGGCCTAAATTTCGCTCAGTTATCTATCTACCATACACCACAGGGTACTTAAAGTAATTCACATTACTAAAACTTATTTAAATCCATGCAATAAAACTTGTATTTACCTAAACCCTAAGATTTGTTATTTTCTTTACTTGAAAGGGTCTTACATGTAAATTTAGATCTTGTCCCTATTTATGTGACACAAAAACGGGTACTTGACCTTCTTCGGAAAAATCGCCATAAAACTTGTATTCATAAACTTAAACCAAAGTATTTTTTCCAATACGAACTTAATACATACCTCACGTATTTCACATTTTATTTTTTTCCAAAACAAAAAACCTAAGAGTTGCAAAATTAAGTCAAATAAAAAACGAACAAATTTTGTTCCTATCTATGTGACACGATGTGTACATACACGTCGAATGACAGAGTGAATAAACGAGCAGCAGACTAGATGTGGTTTTGGAGACGCCAACCCACATCACTTTAAGTGTGCATGCACTATTACTAGGGATGAGTCTTTTACTGTCATGAAAATCGAAAGGAGGTTCTCGAAACTACTGTAATCAGCCCCTGAGTTTTATACCGAGCTAATTGAAGTCTTAATTTGGAATACAAAACTTAGCAAATCTTTTACATATATCAGGTTTACTAATTGGCAAAGGTTCAATACGGAAATACGAAACGAGCTTACTTACTGAAATGTTACAAAAAACTTTCGTGTAACGTTGCCCTCAAATACGATTTAAAAACCACCTGGGTGGACTGACAAGCTTGCTAGCATAAAGTCTCAACAAAATTCAAATGTAGCTGTTGGAGTAGTTCTGGGATGAAATAGAATGCATCAATAAGTACGCGGGCCTTAGAAAATCTTAAACATTGCCATATCAGTTAGTTCACTAAAAACATTCAGTGGTCAGTGGACCGAATTACAACAAAAACTTAAAAGTAATGCTAAAATTCCATATCCCGGGTTGCGAAAAGATGATAATAAATAAGCGGAGCTATCAACTTATTTTAAATACAAAGTCCCAAATTGTATTATATCGTTAAACATGATTAAATAAGCCTTAAGCTTCTTTTGACCGTTCAAATCTCCTAAAATAATCACTGCTTAAAAAAAATGCTGATTCCATCATCCCACACCTTAACTAAAAATGGGGATATGTTCCTACTTTGTGGCGTGAGGTCAGAAGCTGATAAACTCAGCAATCAAGTTATATTTGTAACGAACGAATATAGTGACGTCAAAGTAGTCGCCTTTGTAGATGACCACAGGGAAATTCCGAACCATTGTAAACGACCAATTGAACCACACCCTTTTAGGATCTGCTTGAAACAGACTTGGTATTTTTTACCAGCAGTTGTAAGACATTGGGCAGGTTTAGGTGCATTCTTTGAATGCAAAATAAGACCAAGGCTTACATTTATTATTACAAATTTAATTTATTTCAAACTGCGAACAAGTCTATCATAACTTGTGTTTTGTAATGTAACGAAAAAGTCCTTTTTACACACAACTTTTAATAGAATTTTGCACTAAGTCAATAATTCACAAAGTTATAAAGTTCAGCTTTTAGTTAAATGAAAATCTACAACCATCAAAAATGATCAGCTGACATTTTGACATGAGTGACAACTTTCAAGTCAAAATTTTAATAAAGGGGATTTTCAGACAACATAAGGGACTTCATTCGCAGTCAACTTCATTCTTTGAATGTACATTTTGACCAAGGCAGCTAGTTAGTTTATCAAGTGACATACATTTTAAACTTGGAACTTTACTTCACCTTGAGTTCATCGTACACAAGTTATCAAAAACATTGTCTACAAAACAATCCTCAGGCAAGCTATAAGTCCTTCACGACTTGCATTTTGTATTGTTATTTCTTTTACAAACGTTAAATCGAATTGGGCAGAAAACAAATAAATCATAGGGTAATAAAGTTCAGATTTTAGTTCAATGAAAAAACAGGATTAATTTTGACAGAAGTAGACTTCTTTTGATAGTTAGGGAGATTTTTCTTGACTTCCAGTCAACTTTCCATTAAATTTGCCTTGATTGGAAGGTAATTTTTTGGCAGCTGGCCAATCAGATACTAGAAACTTCCCTAACATTCAAGTCCTTATATCGTCTGAACCTACCCAAAGTTTCCTTAACTGGATGGCAATTTTTCGGCAGCCCGGCAATGAGATACTACAAATTTCCCAGGCCTCTTATGTCGTCTGAAAACCTCACAACAATCTTTTCTGATAGACCCGAATATGTAACAATAAACTACACACAAATGAGTCGACGATATTACTGACGACTCGAAAGCGGATGTTGGAGTCGGGTCTGATTAAAGCATTGTCTTTTTAGCCAAGACATTTCTGCCACAAAAATCAAATCGAAGCATGTAATCACTGTTGCCAAGCATTTACGGTTCAAACCTTACAGCATAATATTATATGTGCCTGGGAACGAAAGAGCTGATGAGCTGATGAGGAAATTTACAATACTCAATTTATCCTATGTGGAATCCATTATAAGCAATCCATTCTGTGAATCAGATCATTAGTAAAACCAATAAAAGATGAAAAAGTATGGAAACCCGTGCCAAGACCAGGAAATTATGGCACATATTTGATAACATCAGATTGCAAATGAATATTTAGCTTGACGAAAAAAATTGTTTGTAAGAAATATAAGAGACCCACAATCTGTTGAGTTACCACAGAAAGAAATGCGGTTTGGTACCGATGACATATGCAATACAACAGTATTTTAAAATCAATTTCCAACTTTACTTATGTTGCAATCAATATTAAGCCACAAAAAACCTAAACAACATAAGCGTTGGCAAATCTAGAATCGTGCAAGCTGAGGATAGCGATAATAACATCCTTAATAAAACATTTGTTTCTGTCCCTACAGAACGATTTTAATCACACAGATTAGGAAGTTTCTTTTTATTTACTCAAGATCACTTTCGTGAATGCCCTTGTTTTGGTTTTTCTGCAATAGCCAATACGGATGATGTCGAAAGTTTGCTTTCTATAAAGTTAAACACCGATGATTTAGATAATATGCTTTTAATACCATTCTTATGACTAAAAGGGCAAACAAATTCATAACACTTCCAAAAATCGAATTCAGACCCATGTAAGTATTGTTTTTCCAATCTAAGGTGTTTGAAAGCAAATCAATGTGTATCTCACTCCAACTCAACGCTTACTCAAATGCAATCTGGTTTTCGTAAGGAAAACATTTGTATTACTGCAATTTTAAAAGTCACTGATGACCTAAGGCAAGAATTGGATAAAGACTAGGTATAGTTTTTAGTTTTTATTGACTTCTCAAAGGATTTTGAAACAGTCAACAATCTAAAATTATGTAGCATATGGGAAATTTCAACTTTACATCTGTTGCCACTTAGTTAATTTTGTCTTACATGACTAATAGAAGGCATTCAGAACAAGTAGTTGACAGGTAAGGAACTTTTATCTTAAATTTCCAATTTTTGTCTCCCATATGTATGATGCCCAGCTATACTTTAGTAGCCCTCTTAGCTGAATTGAACATGAAGCTATTCGTGTCAATGAAGACTTCGACAGAGTGATAAATTAATTGGTCTGATTCAAGAAATATCTTGTCCTTGATTATTTTTTATCGATTGTTTTGAGATAGAGCGTCGCTCAACCATAAACCATATCCATATTAATGGACTCGTATTCAAGGCATATGGTAGTTCGCACCTTAAGGGTAACTTAGACTGTCACACCTGTAAAAACTTATGTAACTGTAATTATATAAGCAAACGAACACTCATTATCACTTTTAATTCGAAAGTTTGATTATGGGTTACGCAGATACGATAGGATATCTCTCACATCAACTTAAATATTGTTTTGGAGAAATAAAAACTGCATCCTCGCATAAATCTTTACATTTAATTGTACCCCGCTGTTCATTCTTAACACCTGCACGTAATTTTGTATCAATTTCGCCCGTCTTTGGAACTCAATACCTCGAAATATAAAAGATAATTAAAATGCAAAAAGTTTCAAAAAAGTTTTAAAATCTTATCAGTTTTGTAAAATTACCTTACTACTTTCTTATAAGATTTGATATCTTATAGTTTCTTAAGCAATCAGAAATAAATAAATAAAAATAAACAGACTAAGTTTTTGAGCTTTGAGCTACAACAGGACAGGCATAAGACTGCTATGCATTGTTTGTGGAGGCATAGCCAAGAAATATAGTAGGAGCATGACTATCGGAGAAGATTCCGATATCAGATTTAACCACATTTTCTTTCAGATGAGCAAGACTTATTTTATCAACAAAAATTCTATCTGTCACAAGCTGCATAGTTCGGAAGGTGGTTTAGTCTGGAAAAAGATCTCTACTATCATCTAATATAATCAGCGACTAAAGCTCGGCAATTTCGACGATCAAATAGAAGTTTTAAGAACCTTCTTCAATGTCATTACATTCTGCTTCTAGGGACACAACACCTAAGAAAATTTCAGGATTGACTTTAAATTTAAGAAGTTTAATAGTCATCTAAAAAATAAAAAAGTGTGCGTCGGCCGGGAATCGAACCCGGATCAACTGCTTGGAAGGCAACTATGCTAACCATTACACCACCGACGCCCTATGAAAGTTGTGTTTTTAAAATACATTAAGTGAGGCACAATTAATGACACACTAAGGCGTATACATGTTATTTTTGTATAAACTGTATACAATTTCGCTTCAAAATGTCATAAAACATTGAATAGAAAATTATGGGATCATTAAAGGCAAAAATATATGGACCACAAATAGTTGGAGAAGACGCTATTATACTTTGCACTACAGGAGAAACGAAAGGGCTATATGGAGTCAGTTTTGTAAGAAAAAGCACATACCTGACGTATGTTTCTTCGATTAAATGATTTGTAATATTACTCTTCAAATCAGAAACAGAAAATTGACCATTATACAAGTTTATGCTCCGACAAATAAAGGCACCGCCAAAGAAATTGACACATTCTATAACAACCTTGAAAAAGTGTACCATTCAAGAAAAACCGTGGTAATGACTTTAACGCAAGTATGTATGTGAAAACATGATGAAAGAACATATTATTGGACTACTCTTATATCGACAAAGAAAAGAGAAGAGGAGTAAAACTAGCTAAACTTGACCTTCGCAAATTCGTATTTTAAGAAAAAACACCAAATATAAGTTACTACTATACGGAAACACAACAAAAATGAAATAAATCTTTTATTGACAAATGAAATTTTATTCAGGAGCAACCATAGAATGGTAAGAGTACAATAAGAATCAACCATTGTACACTGAATATAAATCAACAAAAATACTTCACATCAAAAGAAATAACAACAGAATAGCTTGAAAATAAAATAAGAGAAAATATATATATATAAGAGAACTGCAGAAAACATCTAACAAACTCATGATATCCTAGAGAAAATCATCAAAAGCTCAGCAAATAGCATAATCGAGAACAAAAGTATTAACAAAATTTCACAGAACACAAAAATATTGATCAACAAAAAGGAAACTTGAGAAGCGAAGAAAACCCGGCTTGGGAAATGAAAAAAAAACTGCAGGAAGCGACGACACAGAAGTAGACTTATTTGAATTATGAGAAACAGTCTTACTTAGCTCAATACCAAAAAAGCTTTTTAATGCACTCACAAAGACCAGGACACGTATTTTGATAATAAAATTTAATAATTTGCAAGCTCGTTGCTGTGTCAAAATTGGAAGAGACTCAACCGAAACCTTTGAAACCACCAGAGGACGATGACAAGCATGCTGCTTCAATTTTGTTCTTGAAAGAGTAGTGCGCAACACCAACGCCAATACAAATTGCACCATCTTTGAAAAATCCACACAAAATAATGGATATGCAGATTCCATCGACATTATGGAGAGAACCAATCGAGTCTGAGGTGAAGAAAGTAGGTTTTGACATTAAGGAGGACAAAACGAAGCAAGCAGTTGAGAAATAAGGCCCTATCGCGAAATACCAAAGAGACACTGTACATAACCTTAATCATCCCAGTCGTGCAGAAGCAATGACACTCTCCTAGGCGGATGAAGGATGTCTTCGTATCTTCGAGAGAAAGGTTCTGCGTACGATCCGGTCCGGTTTTTATCGACAGGCTAAGTAACATCTGGCGAAGAAGATATATTTATGAGTTATACGAGCTGTACAGCGACTTGCCACTAGTCAAAAATCAAAAATCTTCGTATTCATTGCTAAAGATGGCTAGGGTATGTCGAGCGAATAAACGGCGAAGTTCCAGCCCGTAAGGTATTCATCGCCAAGCCTGAGGGAACAAGAAGCATAGGCAGGCCTTGGTATTCGAAACTGCAGACAGCAAGCTAGAGATCGAGTATGCTGGCGAAAGTTATTACTTGTAAGTTATTACTAGTAAGTAATTTGCAAGCGTTTTTCGTTTGAAAGACGATTCATGGTTAAATTATAGACCAAACTGAAGATGTTTGACAGTAAAAAAAAAACACAAAACGTGCGTCAGCTGTTTTAACCAGTGTTGCCAAAAAAAATAGCTAAAAAATCAATCTTTATAAACAACAACAGACCAAACCTTAATATTGACAGTTTGTAAACCTTGTTCTATTGTATTATATAAAGAAGCTTAAGACACACTGAATGAAAAATAGTCAAGAGAGCAAGCTGGATTTCGAGAAGGTTTTTTAAATACAGTCCACCTCTAGACCATGAATCAACTCATAGCAAAGTATATAGAATATATTAAATATCTTTACCTCTTATATTTTATTGACTTCAACAAGGCCTTGGAAAGTTTCGAACAAAAAAGTATATATGTATATAGTGTATAAGCACAGAGAAACCCAAACATCAATCCGACTTTCGTTCAAACAAGATATTTCTCCGCCTCCCTTTTCATCTGTACCCGAGGACATTTTCCGCAAGCTTAACTGGACCAATAGATTTGGAATAAACATATGGGGTGAGAGACTGAGCAACCTGAAATATGCAAATAACATTGTTTTCACCAGAAGACTTCTAAGGCACCTCTTCATTCATCCAGACGGCAGCGGAAGAATTCCCATGATGAAATCAATGGTGGCGTCTACATTTCCTGTTAAATTGAACTACTTAGTTGAACACCTTATGGGGCTACAAAGTACATGCTTTCATCAGGAAAGGACTTCACTTTGAGGACGTAACTTTGAGGTAGTTAAGGACTTTGTCTACCGTCCCGTATTCATAGAAGATGAGTGGAGAAAAAGATGGAAGGACGAGCTGTACGGGCTGTACAGCAAAATAGACTTAAGCCAGTAAGGTAAAAGTCCAACGACTAAGATGGTTGGGTCACGTAGAGCGCATGGAAACCATTGATCCGGCTCGGGAAGTCTTTGAATCCACACCCACAGAAGAGGAAGACAGCGGATCAGGTGGCGCGCACAGGTGGAAAGTGACCTCACCCAATTTGGAGCGCAAAACTGGAGACATCTAGCTAGGGACCGATCTAGATGGAGAAGTTTGTTAGGTGAGACCCTAGTTCCCACTAGTGTGTCACCTTAATTAAATGAGTAAGAATAGTTGGAAGACATTTTAGAACGTATAACAGATTTCAGACTCAAAGGTTGGAAAAGACACACAAAAATACATCATAGACACCACAATATTTCCTTTAATGGCATACGGGTTGAAATCAATGGGACTCACATAAAATTCAAAGGACAAACTTAGAACAGTAAAAATGGAATGACGATTTCTCAATATGAGAACAGTTCAAGTAATAAGAAACAAAGAAATTTAAAGAAAAACTAATATAACAGACACAAATCAACGTGTAAAATATTTAAAATGGAGGTCAGATTTCAAGATCTCAAGACAACAGACGATGGAAAGTAATAACCAGATATTCACATAGACTCGATTGAGCTCGAAATAAAGAAAATTCAGTTAACTTTAAATTGTAGAATGTAAAGAATCGGCAATGACTGAGAAAAACTATAATTTTTTGCGGTTTTATCCCATGTTGCATTCAGACCTCGAGATTGAAATCTGAATTATTTATAATACCAACGTCATAAACTCCTAGAAAAAAAAAGTTAGCACACCGAATTTACGAAAGCAGCTTTTTCTGAATAGAGAAAAAACTACTTCACTAGAAAATAGTTTGTTTTAAATTTTCTAAAAAACTAAAATTTATTCCTAGATTTGGATTTTTGGTGGATTTTTCTCTGCGAGATAAAATTATTTATCTTCTTTTCAAATAAATAAACGTTAAAACTCTCAAAAGTTAATTTAGAATCAATTTCCAACTGTTTCATCTATACTGTAGCTAGGAATTGGTACTTACATATTTAGTAATCCTCCGAAGAATCATGAAAACCCTTAGGTATTTTTTTTTTATAAATCTTAATAGAGTATAGTGTGGGTTTCCTATTCCTATTTAATTGAAAGCACTTTCTTGGTCGTAGTTTTCACTAATGTTACGCTCCACCGTTGAAAATCTCACCGATGGCCTATTTGGATTGTTTAATGAATAAGTTTGAGAATTGATTGTGTCGTTCAAGCAAATGCTATTCGCTCGGTTTGTACTCTGAAAAAGAAAAAAAAAAACACACAAAATTAGGCAATATGTTCGTGTTGAAAGGCTATCAAAAAGTAATTTTTTCTCCTCCTCCTTTTTTTTGTTCATACCCATCGCTCCAGATCACAGAAACTCAATTCGTACGCACTACTCCTGCTGTTACTGGTACTGCTGGCAGCGGTGGCGGAAGCGGCAACGGCCACAGAAACGGAAGTGGCAGGTGAAAAACTTCTATTGGCCTTTCGAAGAAACAATCCACGATTTGTTGAGTATAGAACTGGAGTTTTAGGGCTCACAATAGTATCGGTGAATGAAATAGGACTTGGCTGATTTGATTCAAACTTATCACTATTATCGCGAGAGCAGTCTTTTTTATCACTTGATGCTGACAAATTTTCTGTTAACATTATTGTTTGAGGGTTTTAGCCGGTAGGGAAACATTTGATAAGAAAATATATATGGTTTTATTTAGTAAAAATAAATGAGGAACTCAAGTTATATTGATGGGCGTTTCAACAAGTTTTCTATGTGATTTGTTTGTCTGTTGTTCTGTGCTAACCACTACGATAATATTGTATTGATTTTTTCTACGACAGCAATGGAAGTTCCAGGTAGTTTTAAAAATTGATTCGAAGCGGGATTATAAAATCAATTTATGATTACGGATACGGAAGTACGATTTGATCGCTATTTATATTATATTTTATTTATTGGAATTATTATTGTTATTGTTTTTTGAAAAGAATCTCGATAGACGACTTGCTTTCGACTCTGCTAAGCTAACCGGGGAAAAAAACAACCAAAACAAACGAAATCCGGTGAAATATGATTGTGTAGTGTAACGTAAGAGGTTACTTTACTTGAAAATGCAACGTTACCTTACGTTACGTTACGCTATTGTAATATATTTTGAGTGCTGCCAAAATTCAATTGTTTTTAAAAGTTGTTATAGGAGACTTCGACTTAAAAAGTGATGTTAGTAGACTTCGACTTCAGAAGTCATGTTAAATAGATAACAAAATCAACATATTTGAAAAGCATAAAAATGATAAAGCAAAATAGATTTAAGTGTTGATAAATCTAAAAATATTTGCCTTAAGAGTTGGTAGCATTTGGACTTCGACTTCGAATTTAGGGGCTAAGCACTATTCACATCATAAAGGAAATATATTATATAATACATAATAATATATTTCCTTTATGATTCACATGAGCACGACCAACGAATAAACGAATATTCGTCGATTTTGACATTTCTTTCACATGAGAGTTTTTAATTCCTCACGAATGAAGTTTGACTTTGACAATTGTTTTTTGTTCGTTTGTTTATCATTATTGTGTTTTGTTTTGAAAACAAACGATTAACAAAATGCGGTCGAAGCTATATTTGTTTAAAAAAAAAGTTATTGGTGTACTTGTTAATAAACAAAAAAGATTTCATGTGCATCCATATAATACAAATCGTAAAATTGAATGATACTCATTTGAATTTTATTATCAATCAAATTTTCTTTACCTTTTTATCCATATTTTTTCAAGGAGCCACAGCCGAACACCATTCACCACAATAATGACTTTTTTAGGTTAAGTAAGCGCGATTATTTTATTCGTTGCGAATGTGGATAATGTGGAACGCGAATATAGTTTGGCAGTTCGTATCAACTAAAATTTTGTTCGCGACGAATAAATTTGTTTTCTTAAATTTATTAATATATGATATTGAAAAGTAAATGTTTGCATCAAAAATCAAATGAAAACTATATTGCTATCGTTTTGTTAAGAATCGGTGTGGAAATATGTCTTAAAAGTATATAAACTCACATTTTGTAATTCGTTCGTCGTTCGTTGGTCGCGCTCATGTGAATGCTGTTTTAGAGAACAAAATGCAAATTTTATTATCCTAACATAAATTGACTTTTTGAAATGTGTAAAATCACGTTTGTTGTTTACTCTCACGTGCAAGGCTCTTTAAATATTGAGCCACCAACGACAGATAATTAAATGTGATTTTAAACAGTTAATAAACCTAAATTTTGTATAAATTAAAAACAAAAAGGTAGAAATATTCCTTAAGTTAATGTTAAGCTAAAATGGCCAAAATAAGAGAAATTTAAGAAAACGGATTGTTCGTTGCGAATTGCAATCTGATTGTAACGAATAAGTTCCACATGCGATCTACAAATTATATTCTGGTATTTGTTGTCAATCTTTAATCTTTAATTCACATGAGCACGACCAACGACCAACGAATGAACGAATATTCGTCGATTTTGACGTTTCTTTCACATGAGAGTTTTTAATTCGTCGCGAATGAAGCCACAGCCGAACACCATTCACCACCGAAACCAAAATAAGAATGATTTTTTAGGTTAAGTACGCGCGATTATTTTATTCGTTGCGAATGTGCATAGTTTTCTTAAATTTATTAATATATTATATTGAAAAGTAAAAGTTTGTATCATAAATCAAATAGAAACTATATTGCTATCGTTTTGTTAAGAATTTGTGTGGAAATATGTCTTCAAACATTTTGTAATTCATTCGTCGTTCGTTGGTCGCGCTCATGTGAATACTACTTTAATGACGAACAAAATCTAGCTTACTGAAAGAAATGTCATAATGGACGAATATTCATGTATTCATTGGTCGTTTGTCGCTCTCGTATGAATAGTCCTTTAATGCATTCAAATTCATTTAAAACTAGAATAGCAAAATCTCTTAAAAGTGCGCAGTGGCTGTCAAAATTGCATTTTCTCTTAAGCGGCCCATAGAAAACACACTTGCATACACACCGGTGTACTGACACCTCGTTCTGTGCCTGACACTAAAAATTGGTGTCTGCTCCAGCCCACACACAGAAAACATTCCTGCACACCGACGCAAGTATAAACTGAAGTGTGGTGTCTATGGGCCGCTTAAGAGAAAATGCAATTTTGACAGCCACTGCGCACTTTTTAGAGATCTTGCTATTCTAGCATCCGGGCGAGTGGTTGCAGGGGAGATACCCCCTTGTAGATTTTTTTAAATTTTTGTAGGAATTCGGTTGATTTCAAAACTTATCGTGCTTAATTTTATTAATTATTTATTTTGTATTGTTTTATAATGAAATTTTTATTTTAGTGCTTTATTTTAAAAACTTCTACTCTTAGCTGAGGACTGGACCAACAACATAGTGTGAATAGGAAATCTAGCACTATTCCAATTGCTCTACACCAATTCGTCAACCAATGAAGGATCATTTAAGCCACAAAGCTTTTTCAGTTAAGTTGTACAAGTAAAGATTTGTAAGTTACTTAAGTTAGTTGTCAAAAACAACTAAAATCTTGATAATAATCTTAAAGGTTTTCACAAAATTTAAAACAAACTTGAGTAATCCTTTAGTTTTCGTTTATTTTTATAAGATCTTTCCTAAGGTTAGGTAAAATTAGGTTCAAGTGCCTGTCCCTGATGGAGTAGTAGAAAATTAGGTAATTAGGCCCATTGTGATACCACATGAATTTTGAGGCTTTCTTCTAAGCCAAATGAAACTAGTTTGAGTCCCTTACGGAATGTGAGCAACTGATTAATGTAAATATCATAGATGTCGGTATAGAAGATTTTCCCTAGGTAATTCTTGCGTTTTTCACCTAGAGCAGGGCATGTACAGAGGAGGTGAAGAACTGTTTTTTCTTCTTCCTCATATAAACACATTCTGCATTGGTCATTTGAGAATACGCTTAGCCGAGTGGCAAGCTTTCCTTTTAGACAGTGTTCAGTTATGACACCGATTATAGAGCTTATATGCTATCTGCTAAGAGATATCAAGCACCTCGAGCACTTTCCTGAGAGAAAGAGCAAATTGGGTGGTGCAACAGTCCTTTGAGAACTAGGGCCTAGTGACTTACAACTCTCAACCATTCCTGTGTGGCGAGTAATGTTGTCAGGGATGGTGGGGACCTACCGTTTTTAAGCCGAATTCGAACGTCTAATTTGCACTTTTCATGACAATAATTACTCTTAGTTTGTCAATTCCTCGCAAGACCCGTGAAAAAAACTTTAGGTGACATAGACAGGATTATCACACTAACCATCATGCCACGGGTACTACACGAGGAAGCAGACTGATAGTGGCAGTAAAAACAGAATTGAGACCAAACCAATTCGTCAACAAAAATCCTCAAATTTCTTCCTTTTAGATTCTGTTTTAATTTCCTATGAAAAAAGGTCAAATTTAGTTGGAAAACTTTCTCATTTTCTTGCTTCTGGCATCTATTGTTTTTGGAGGATTTGTCAATTTTTCGCAAAAGGGTATAACCCAATACCTCTGGCTTGATTGTCGTACTTACCTACAATTACCTCCAGAATAATTTTTTGCAACGAACAATAATGTTTTTGACATCTAGTAAAATTTTGAGCAAATTCGAAAAAACGGTTGTTTACACAAACTAAAAACCTAAACACAAATTTTGGACTCCAATATACCTATTGGCAAAAATTGAAGATATTGGGCAAGTTCAGACGACATAAGGGACTTGCAAGTAAGGCAAGTTTCTAGTATCTGATTGGCCAGCTGCCAAAAATTACCTTCAAATTAAGGCAACTTTAATGGAAAGTTGACTGGACAGTTAGTCAAGAAAAATCTAGCCAACTATCAAGTCAAGTCTACTTATGTCAAAATGACAGTTGATCATATTTTTTCATTCAACTGAAAGCTTAACTTAATTAATCTATGATTTAGTTCTTTTCTAAACAACTTCATTTATTGCTTTTTGTAAAAGGGTTCTTGCGAATTTGGAAAAGAAATAACTAATATTATAATAATACAAAATACAAATCGTGATGGACTTGTATCTTGCTTGAGGAGTGTTTTGTAGACAATAATTTGTTTGGTACTTTTTTTACTATGAACTTAAAGTAGATGCTTGCGAAATAAAGTTCTGAATTTAAAATGCATGACACTTGAAAAACTAACTAGTTGCCTTGGTCAAAATGTACGTTCAAAGAATGAAGTTGACTGCAAATGAGGTCCATTATGTTGCCTGAACTTGCCCATTGCCTTGATAATCAAAATATGTAATTGTACATATCTCATGAAAAAAAATATTGTTCTTAACATTTGGTTACTTTTTTGAAAGTTCTTTTTATAAAATAAGAATGTAAAAAAATACTACGCCAAATTGGTAAAAATTAATGTTGGTTTCGAATATTTCCCAAATATATATTAAGGTACTGACTTCAAAAACCTACTATAAATTACTTTATTTTATGCAATTTGTTGTTGTTAACGTAAGGTAATGTTTTTAGAATATATAATCGGAATTTGTTTAAAGGAAAAAAAAAATATTAAAAAAATACAATTGAAATTGATAAAATTTGGGTTTTCACGAAAAATGTCGCAAACAAAAACAGATTTATTTTATTATATGAAAAATATTAAAATATTAAAATATTTTAACTTTTAGTTACTTTAGGAAAAATTCAATTGTTAACTTATTTTACAACAACAACACAAAACTGAATGGTGAAGGATATTGACTAAAAATTTTGTATCACACACAAACTATTGTTATTAATATTTTGTTTGGTTGCTAAGAAATGTAATACTACAAGTGATTTTTTAAACTTTTTTTTGTACTTTTGACCTTAAAGTAAATTATTTAAAACACTTTAGTTAGAATTTATAAAGTGTAGGTCTGGCTTTTTATAAAAATATGAACGGTTTGCAAATCGAATGTTGGAAGTGAGATGTTTTCATTAGCGAGCTAACACATTCGACGTACCACGGTTGGCGAACTTTACATTTAGAGTTTGTCTGTGGGAGGTGTCAGAGCAGCTTAGGACATGTTTTGTACTTAGCTGGACACAATCCTCGGTTTCCCTATTACTAAAAGAAGTTGTGTTTGCAATTTAAGACCAACTATGTTCGAACTAGATCAGTCTAAACATGTCATCCGATGAAAAACAAAACGCACCTAACTACTTCTTTTTAACGGCGTGGTTACCAGGAGTAATAAAAATTGATATTAAAGTTTAAACGCATCGTGACGTTGACTCAAGATATCCTGGATCGAATCGTGATTCTTTTGTATAGAGGAAAACGGTCAATGTTACTTACTTATTTACTCAGACCTCTACTACGCCTACGCGCAATCGTGTATACGGTTTCCGGAGACGTGTTTCAACTCCCTCCAACTCTTGCCTAGTGACACTGATTCCGCCTCGACTGTCCTGTGCCATGTGCTTCTCGGTCGTCCAGCTCTTCTTCCTTCTTGAGTGAGCGGATTCCACTGCATTGCTTGGCGTGCAATGTAGTCGCTACCTTTTCGAAGCGTATGTCCAATCCATTGTCACTTACGTCTTCGTATTATAGATTCTTTAGGTTCCTGACCTGTCCTTCTATGAAGGACCTCATTTGAAATGCGGTTTGGCAAGAAAATTCTTAGGATGTTACGAAAACATTTAATTACGAAGATTTGAATCTTTCTTGTTATGGCTGAAGTAACCTTCAAAGTGCTGCACCCATAAAGAAGCACAGATTCGACATTTGTGTGAAACAGTCGTAGCTTTTGCTTTGCCGATGCGGCAGACGACGTCTTGTTCGGGTTCCGCCTTTAATGGAAACTATGCTTCCAAGGTATTAAAGCTCTCCACTTTTTCCACCGGTTTCGAGAAAATATTTATTTGAGAGGATGGTCGGGTTCCGAGGCTGATCATTTTTGTTTTGCCGGAATTAATTTTCAGCCTCATAACTTCTGCTTCTCTCTCCACACTTGTTGTCATTTGATGGAGCTCCATGATCCTATGAGAGAGTCATCAAACATCTTCCGCGTAATACAACTGCTTTAAATAGGATGTCAAAGTCCATTAGTTCCCTCCGCTACCTGTCAATATTGGCGAAAGAATATAGCCCTGTCTGACTCCGGATTTTAAAATCATCTGACAACCTACCATCGTGCAGAATGTGACACTTGGATCCATCATATGCTGCTTTAACAATAGAAATTAGTTTTTTCTAGGATGCCCCTCCTCCGCAAAGCTAACCAGATATACTCCACAGAATCCTGCTTGTTCGGCATCGAGTGTGGTCTCAAGGTGTGCTCTGATGCATTCCTGTATAGCTTTTGCTACTATTTTGGCAACGCCTGGTATAATGCAAATTCCTCTCCAGTTTTCGCACTTTGTATATCTCTGCTTGTAAAACCTCTGCGGGGTTTTCATAAAGTCCTACGCCTACCGATTTGTTGTTCTTAAGTAATTTAATTGCGGCAACGATCTCATCTTTACTGGGAGGTGCGGTGCAGATTCGGGGGTCAGCACCTGACCCATCACAGCTTTCCAATGGTGTTCGATTTCGTCATGTACTGTGCTGCTGATTGTTCACATTTTGTGTGACAGGTTGTCCCTAAATTGTTGACGGGTCGTGGGATTCTTTAGTCTGGCGATGTTGAATTTGAGTGCACGTGTTGTTCCGTTGGATCTTCGAAGCTGTACGCAATTTTAGGGTAGCTATCATTAAATGGTGGTCACGGGCAAGTCCCTATTCTATTTCGTACATCCAAGAGACTGCTTCTAAAACGTCGACTAATCGCGAAATGGTCAATTTGGTTGGCAGACGCTTGCCTGTCCGTCGACACCCAGCTAATTTTATGACAGAGTTTGTGTTTAAACATAGTGCCACCAGTCAGAAGGCTATTGGCGTTGAAGAAGTCAATGAACCTCTCATCATTATCATTGCAATTTCTAAGATATCTATCTTGTACAGGAAAAATTCTCTCTCTAATTGGAGGAATCTTGCATTTCAAATCCTTGGTAATACATACATGTATTTTAATTTAGTCGTTTAATATTTTTTTCTAAATTTTATGAGACGCGCATTATCAACTGTCTGCTCACTTCTTAACTTAACTTAATATCTGTTTGAAGCCAGTCTTTATTTAATAAGCAACAAACCAATAGGCAAAAATATAATAGAAAGGACTATTGTGTCCTTAAGTGTCGATTTCGCTGTCTTTTCCAATTCGTGCGGTTTTAACATATCGATGGTTTTATCAAGAAAAAGAAAATATCTTCCTTTTTTCTGCCGCTTTAAATACAGCAACCTTTTCTATTTGTATTTCATTTCTTT
Source organism: Eupeodes corollae (assembly GCF_945859685.1). Taxonomy (NCBI): domain Eukaryota; kingdom Metazoa; phylum Arthropoda; class Insecta; order Diptera; family Syrphidae; genus Eupeodes; species Eupeodes corollae. Next base: position 142,052,982 of record NC_079147.1, on the reverse strand, counting down.
TTCTTGAAATTCTGGCAATGTCGGATAGAAATCTTTTCCGTAATTTGCATTCATTGTCATTATTGTACCGTAATACTAATTTCTCACAACCACACGTTTATTCATTCGACTTGCCTGTGCTAATAAGAGTAATAATAATAATTTATGTCTTTTTTAGAGTTTAAGTAATTTTTTTTAAAAATTGCCATTGCGACATAAACGAGGGGAGATAGAACCACCCTCCGATAGTAAGAAAGGCTTGTATTAAGCTCCCCTATCAAAAACCCTTATTATATCTTGTGGTCAAAGTTATAGAACTTGTGCCCCTTCATCGTATATTTATATTTAGATATGCTGTCAAGTATAATCCAAATTTAAAGTCCAAGCAAAACAAGAATATTAAATTATACCATACATTTTTTTATTTAATTAGATTTAATAACATAGTATGCAAAAAATCGCATCAATTAGATTATTTTTTTTTATTTTTATTTGTTTAATAATAATAATTAATTATTTTCATGCAATTTATGAAAAAAGGGATCGTATAAAAAATGTAGCAGAAATAAAGAAAATACAAATTACTGAAATTAAAAAAGAAACAAAATTGAAGGGAACATTAAGAGTTGTATAATGTAAAGTATATTTTATTTTTGTTTATTGTAGAATGGTATACATACATACATCATACACTCATAATTTATAAAAATTAAAAGAAATTTATTTATGTGTTACTTTATTATTATTATAATTTTAATTATAATTATTATTTTAATGAAATACATTTTAAATTAATAAATACTTTTATCATCCATTATGAGCTATTAGAAAAAATATTTTATTTTTTTTAAGATAGAAACAAACAGTTAACTATGTATTTTATAAGATTTCTTTTTTTGTAATTTTAGTTATGGCGTTGTTATTGTATTTTGTTTTTATTTCTGAATAGCAAAAAATTTTAAAAAGCTAGTTTATTTATTAAATTTTATGTATACATATAGATATATATTTTGTTTAATGAATATAAATAAATATATGTATACATATTATAAAAATGTGATTACATAAAATATACATTTATAGTTCTTGCGATTAGAATTAATAGTCTTTTTAATTATTTTCTTCTTTTTTGTTTTTTTTTTTTTAAATACGCAAAGCACATTTTTTTTCTCTTCCCTGTTGCACCATGGAGCAAACAATTTTAAACCAAGAATACAGAAACTAATTGTACTATTAATACTATTTTTTTTAAGGCCGTAAGAGGCATAATGGTAGAACTTTGAGATCCAACTAAGAAACATGAAGGACCGAAATCTATTAACTCTTTGTTGCCAGCCAAATATTTCAATTGAAGCAACCAATGAAGAGAAAAATGGAATCTCGCTGCCTACCAAAATTCACCAATTCTGTCGGTCTGTTAGGCCCGACATGGCCTAATGTGCCATAGTTGAATATGTTATTTTTAAGTAATACTATCTTGCGCATAGTTTGTGCGAAGTTCAATTTAGAAAGAGATAAACTTGTTTTTGTTGATGTTATTTTAATCGTGTTGTGATAAAAGAAAATATGTCAGGTCGTTATCATTTACTCCATTGTATTTAAGTTCTTTGATGGTAATTATAACGTGTCCAAAAGAAACTTCTTAAAAATAAAAGAGATTTGTTATACTTATATTTCTATATATATTATTTGTCCTGTTTACTGTTTTACTCTCCATTGTTAGGATATTTTTCGAAAGTGTTTTCCGAAGGACACAAATATTGCATGCACCAACATAAGTTACCGAAGTTTTATGCGCTCTTCGAAACAGTATAAATCCTACTTTTCTTTTTAAGAAGCCCTTAAGTCTTTTATGGATGTTGACAAAATTTTTGCAAATAATTAATTGTTTTAATAGAAAAAAAAATCACATGAGTTATATCATAATTCATTTAAATATTTTGTTTAATCCCTTATTATTCAGTTTTTAGTGATATATATCTTTTTGTTTTGTTTGTTGTTTAAAATGTATCTTTTACAATTGTAAAAATATCCTATATTTATACAATTATACAAATATTATACTTTTTTTGTTTGTTTGAAATGTATACATAACATAATAGTTTTCCAAAAATAAATTTAACTCAAAAGAATAACATAATAAAAAAAATATTTAGAAAAGGAGTCTATGCGTTTTTTACCTGTGCGACTTGGTTTTTATTTGTTTCATACATTAAAAAATAAATCTCTTTGCAGTTTAAACATATTAAATAATAAATTTCGTTCTTATAATTAAAAAATGATTTTGTTTTTAATTTTTTTGTTGTTGATAAAATTTAAGTTACAGAGAAAAAAAAATAAACAAATCTTATTTCTTTTCTTTATTTATATTTTTTTGTTTGTATCATTTTAAAGTTATTTAGTAAAAGAATATTTTTCTTTTTGCTGTAAATGTTTTTTTTTTTTGTTTTTGTATTTGTAATTTGTTGTTTTGTGAGTAGCTATGGTTATTTTCTGCTTTATTTTTGTTTTTAGTTGATTTTAAAATGATTTTTGCATTGAATTGTTTGCAATGATGATTTATTTTTCGCTTTAATTTTAAAGAAGATCGCATTTAAATCTGCGATGAGGCAGCTTATTTTTGTTACGATGTTTTTTCCCCCGGTGTTCTTTGTCCTTGCGAATCTCGCGCACCAGTGTATAAAATGCATCATCGACACCCATACGGGTTTTGGCAGATGTTTCAACAAAAGGAATTCCATATTGTTTCGCGACCTGGAATTCAATAGAGTACATTATATTAAAATTGTCGTTAGTTTTTTTTTTTTAAAGAATTATTAGAAATTTTAAATTACTTCTCTGGCTTGACTCATGTCAACTGCCCAAGCTTGTAAGTCGCATTTGTTGCCAACAAGTACCATAGGGACTTCTTCGGCGTCTTTTACACGCTTTATCTGTTCACGGTATGTTCCTGTAAAGAATTTAATTATTGTTTTTAGTATAGAATATTGTTGATATTAAATTAGTATTAAGTATGATTATGATTTGTACGGCTATTTTAGATATTCGATATAAAGTATTCGAAATAACTTATTGCATTTTGTGGACTAAAAATTAGGAATATAAAAATGAATTTCAATACTACTGATTCTTAAAAAATACTAGACTCATAGCCGGATGTACGAGAGGGCAACCGGGCGAAAACCCTGGGGCCTCCACAAACGGGGCGGCCCACAATAGAGGCTTGGAAGATTCAAAGTCCAACTAATAAACACTAGTAAACACCTTTTCCTTTGATATCTTTTTTTTGCTCTTTTACCTTTACCTACAGCCTGCAGTATTTTGTACATACATGGTTATTTAATTATCTTAATCTTAAATTACAGAAATCATTGATCTATATTTGTTGACTCTAATCAGGCAATCATGTGAAATATCAAAACCTCAAATAGAAGCACTTCCAATTCACTACCTATCTTGAGGGAGTACCCCAATCGCTAAATCGCTGAGTGAGGTGGCACTTGCCAGCAACCTCGGAGGTTGGGTATTCGGTTCCGTGTCTCGGCACGGTGCATATATATACATGTACATAAAATTGCTATATATGAAGAATCGGTGTTCTTCAATTCTTGGAAAAATAAATTAATATTAACTAATTGGTAATTTGTCCAATTTTTTGATTTCGTGCACAATTTTTACAAGTTTTTCACAGCCAGTACAGAGCGGCATAGAATTCTGATTGAGAAATTGTCGGAGAAGATATGCGGCTAGTTTTTAGTCTTGAAAAAGCTGAACGACACTGGTTATTCTTCTCGAGCTGAAGCTTCGAAAGCCTTAGTAAACGGCTATTCGGAAATCGAAGAAGCTCTAACCAGCATATCTTCCAATAAAGAGCAAAAAAACATGGTGAGGAATGAAGCAACGCACCTTCTACAGAAGATGAGTGGTCTCGAAACCGCTTTGTTTGCAACATTTTAATGCATGCACTAGAATGATTAAAATCATTCGTGGAATCCAAACGAAATGATTTTGATAAAAACAAGGAAACAGCCAAATACTGATGAATATGTAAAATCACGCACCAGAACGAGAAATGTGAGGTTGAATCCGCTCGATTACGGGAAAGCAAAAGACACATATCTGTCACCGAAGGAAAAATACAAAGTATCCGCCTTCATCCCAGTGATTGACTGTTTCTCTTACTGAAAGGTTACATGCCTATGAAATTGATAAAATTGTACGTTCAAGATTTGGATTTCTGAATCACATCGAGGAGATGGACGCTTAAAATTTGTACGCTGCAACAGAGGCATTGGTGAAAATGTATCCGGATGATTTAGAGCCTAGTCTTGGTAATGAGTTGGTTCAATTTGTGTCTTTGATTGCCTCATACAGAAAGTAAAATGACTATGGAACAGATCAATCGACGGAACTACTTTACTAGCAAATTTTCGAAAATCAAAATTTCAGAGCTACATTTCCAAACCTCGAAATTGCATTGTATTTGGTTTGGATGGTAACAAATTGCACTGGAGAGTTCATTTTCAAAAATGAAAATTATATAAAATAGGCTTCGAACCACGATCGGATAAAATTGTCTATCGAAGCTTTCTCTCCTGAGCACTGAAAGCGATTTACTCCGAGAACTGGATTTCAACGAAATCATCAACGATTTTCCCGTGAAAAAAGTTTTAAAGGTTCCGTTTGTTAACCCTAAAATTTAATTTTAGTTTATTCTTTTAAGGAATCTATTTGGTTTCACAATAAATTATTTATTAAAAAACTCGAGCGATACCAATGGTTTACTTTATTTTGAAAATAATTCGGGGCGAGGGGACCTCCGCTTCTTTATTGCCCGAGGCTTCTGGACCTCTAAATCCGGCCCTGACTAGACTCACAAAATACAAAGACTTTAAAGACTTTTAGGTAGTTAAGGGTTTGAAAAGAAAACATATAATTGTCGATAGTAACTACGATTTATTGTCAGATCATACTTCACTGAGTGAAGCGGAATAAAAGAAAACAAAAAAATACTGAGCTCACAAATAAGAGAACAAGCCGAAACGAATTCAGAGAAAAATTTTAATTTTTTAAAAACCTAAGATCTCTATTGCAAACAATTGAAGAAATTAATAATGAAGTTGAACAAATCCTTGCTCATCTGCAATAAGCTACGGCAGAAATTACTCGAAACTGTTTCGATCTTGAGGTACCAGAAATCCTGTTGAAATAAAAAATAATAAGAATAAAATTAGGTGGCGCAAAAGCTTGTAGCCTCGAACCATACATGTGTGCAATTAATGTCAGCCATGGAGGTTACCTACCGTTTATGCCGAATCCACACGGTTAATTTAAGAAAGCCCTTATTATGACAAGAATTAATCTTGGAGGATTTGTCAACATTTTGTTAGGTGGAAAAGTCAGGGATTGAACTTTTGACACAACTTGAATTAACTATCACGCCACGTCATAAAAGAAATGATTGTGAAAAAAAGAAGATCCCGAAAAAATGGCAAGCTAAGAGTCTAAACAACGAACTAAAAAAAAGAATCAGTGAGTTCAAAAATGATTAATAGAATAGATCTCTGGAAATAGAAAGTCAGAGGACGGATGCTTCTACTGGAATGGCAAGCTAAGTCTTAACAACGGCCTAAAAAAAGAATCAAAAATGATTAATACAATAGATCGCTGGAAAGTCTGAGGACGGATTCTTCTACTGAATACTCTTTATGTAAATTAACAAAGCATTTAAGAAGACCTAAGATACAAAAATGGCCAATAAAATCTCAAGATGGTAAATGGATCGGAAACCCTTTACTGAATAAATCGAAAATGTTTTTGATTCATTTCCAGCAAATGCGGCTACAGATCCCTTTCAGTTTGTCGATAGGAACGACAAATGCGTGACAAAGGACGCTTGAAGAAATAAGAAGTATGTGTCAATATAATTTATCAAATAAAAAATCACCAGGGTACAATAGGGTTTTTAAAGAAATGCGCTCAATTACCTTTAAAAAAAAACTCCAATTTATAATAAACAAACACACGCTTTAACCTTTAATATATAAACAATGTTAGCCGGAAGAAGTAAAAGTTTTCGAAAAACTGCTACTGAAAAGGCTCAGCAAACAAGACTAATTTCGAACCATCGTATAATGTTCCAAATAAACATTATACGATACACTAAGTGCATCATATTCCGAATGTGGTGGAAATGGTAAAAAAAATTGGTACGCTTGGCTTTATTCTTAGATGTTGCTGCTCAAGCCTTTGACAAAGTTTTTTACTTGGGATTTAAGTAAAATTACATAGGGACCTTCCCAGGCAATACTACGAAATACTTAAGTCTTATGTTGAGAACCGACTCTTTAGAGTACTTTACGAAAATTACTGAGAACTAAAAAAAAACACGCTGTATCACACAATTAGCAACTCCAACTCCGAAAAGGAGACCGTGTTAAGTGTACACGACAATTAGCGGATAAATGCGAACAGTTGTCGGATAAGAAATCATTACGAAATCTGTTCGAAAATAAAAACAATAAAATTGTAAGTAAAATATTAATAATTACTTTCTTACATTAAGTAATATTTTTGCTTATTAATTAGAAAAAAAAATCAATGGCCAAAAAAGAAAACATTGTGAACGACGTTAACTCACTTAAGACGATAATTCGAAACGTGCTTGGTTGGAAAAAGGTTTTGAAACTTAAAGAATAACAGTTCTAAGATGGTATCAACAAATGTTCAATTCAATTTTAAGGTCTGGATCTACTATGTACTATTTAAAAAAGAAGCTATCCAAAAACAAGAAGGAGGCAGAATCAGAATCCTGTCGAGAAATTGGTATTATTATAAACTTGAAAGATACGACGGACAATATAGAGCAGGGTCACTTATAACGGAAATTGCAATAACAGGTGACACAATAATTTGTGATAAAGAAAATGAAATGACAAAACAAGCTAAAATGCAGGACGGCCAACAAAAAGTAAATGTAATTACAATTAATTAGCATTAAGGAATGTGTCACTTGGAATAAGGCCAAACCCACAACTAAAGTGTTGGACCTTTGAATCAACAATATTTGAAGTACAATACATTTTATTGATTTCTTGGACCGAAATTTTTTTAATAAAAAAAAAGAATTATTTTAGATTCATTTTCCACGATCTACAGTTAAAATTGTTTATGTCTGCAATCATTTTTCAGATTCGAGGTATGTTAGATCCTCTTTGATATATCTGATCACCATGTCCAATCATTTGACATTATCTTTCTCTTCCGAAGGTGTTACAAATGTTGTCTTTTTCAGCCTGTTCAAAGTAACACATGATTAGTATAAAAACACACGCTTGGGCAAAAGAAATTCGTCTAAAAATGTGTTAATTAATTAGTTCTAATAAAAGTCATATATAATTCAATAATTGCAAGCGCATTATCCCCCGTCTTGGGCCTGTGGCGTGGCATCGCTGTGCTTTTTTTTGTTTTGGGTTATGTGAAGTCGCTTAATTACCTGAGAAGATTGAGTCTATGGAAAAGAATATTCGGCGCATTGTTGCTGACATTCCCCCAATTCTTGCTTAAACTGTTCGAAAATAGGGCATCTCAACAGGAATTTTCGAAATAATTTTTAAAACATAATGGCAAACCCTCATCTTTATAAAAAAAGCTTAATTTTGTGCATAACATTAAATAACATTCGTTTTATTTTTTCTTGAAAAGCACACGGCTAAAAAAAACCCTGAACATTCCCTCAAATGTTTTCAAACAATTTGAATGGCATATGATTGCTTGGTGCGACCCTTGAAACGTTCCTCAAAATCAGTTTCAAGAGCTCCACCTGTTGTTTGCAATTTCAATGAAACTTTGTTAAATTAGTTTATTTAATGAAAAAATTTCTGTCTTAAGTGGGTTGACGTTGAGTACACTTTCTGGCCCAATTATTAAGCATATTAAGACCTAATTAAAGGAGTTCACAACAATATTTGGTTAACAAATAATAGCCAGAGCATATGATATAATACCCCATGACATTGCGGAGTACCTTTACATGTCAAAAATGATAAACTTTACAGTATCAAAAAAAAAACAATTAAACAAACAAAACTATGTCAATATTAAATTTAACTTACCTATATCCTCGAAAGATTTGGCACTGTTTACTGCAAATACCAGGAGAAATCCTTCACCCGTTCGCATATACTGATCTCGCATCGCTGAATATTCTTCTTGACCAGCGGTGTCCAAAATATCAAGAAGACACGTTTCTCCATCTGCAAACAAAAATTTTAAAATATGTTTAAATAAAACTGCAACAATTAGAATTTACAAATGTACATCAATAATATTTCAAATAAACACAAATTTTGTATTTATTTCAATTCATTTTGATATTTGTTGTTACTGTGATAATCGTTTCTTTCTTTCGATCTTTCGATTCTGGCGATAAGATAATTAATTAAAGATAATTAGTTTCTTTTTTGACTCTTAATTTATTTCTCATCATCATTAAAAACAAAAACTTTTTTGCTGCTATACAAAATACCAACAAAATAAAAAACAAGTCGCAAAGAAGGGAAGAGCTCACATATACAAAAATTAAAAGAAAAAAAGAACCACAAAAACGTTCGCCGTTTGTAAATATTTGTTTAATAAACATCAAAAAATGAGTGTTGGATGAGTAATATGCAAAAGATTCGTTATATAGGCTGTTGACGATGATGATGAAGCACAACTCTTCTACGGCACAGCCAGTCGGGAAAGCCAGTCAGCTAGCCAGCTAGCTAGCTAGCCAGCCTCAGCAACACACATATGTATCTCGCCTTTAATTGATTCCAATAAAATTTTTGAATTAGAATGAATAATAAAAAAAAATGAAAGGAGCAATCATACCACAAAATGAGAATATACAAAAATGCTGACAACAATAATGATAAATAACTGAAATACAGAATAGACAGAACGAAGGGAAGAAAAATCTTAAGCCAAGGGCGGAGTGTAGAGTTCATCTTAATTAATGAATTCAGATCAAAGGGATATGACCTAATTGGTTTAGTTAAACAGACATAACGTTTAACGAGTATATGCATTGCATAGGCAAGGCAGTAGACACAGCAAATAAAGTTCATATTTGCATCGAGTGCTGTGACGCTGTGAGCGATGCTGAATATTGCCGCTGTACATAGTACAACATACTCACTTGTAAATAAAAATGTAAAATTAGACATTTAACTAAACATTCTTCAAGTCCTTAGTTGGTTTAGGAAATTCTATACATTTGTTCTACTTAGTTCCCATTTTATCGAAGGTTTGGCTTAACTTCGACGCCTGAAAATTGTAATGTAATTTTCGGAAGCCAAGCCCTTTGTCTTCACATAGATTTCAAGACATTACCTCTAAAATTTTATTGATAACATAGTAGTTAGTCTGCCGGTTACTAAGTCATTTTTAGGTTTAAAATCCTTAAAATTAATGTATATTACAATTGGTTGCCATCGAAAACCATTTTAAAAAAAGCCAAAAACACTCGTAAATTAAATAGCGACTATCAACAGTTTAGCACAACATTAACTTCTGCTGCTTTTTATATAATTTTATTGAAGTTAATATCTTTTTGTTAACTAGTAACAAAAGTGGTTTCCAACAAAGTTACGATTTTTATCGCCCTTCCCAGTTCAGTGGGTTACAAACTAATTTTTTTGAATAATATTTTTACTCTGGTATCGAAGAGCTTTCGATTGCGATATATTTTATTGGAAATACATCTGCTATCCGTCGATTTTACTTACTTGCATAAGGTGGCGCTCGGTCCCTAGCTAGATGAGGTCACTTTTCACTTGTGCGCGCCACCCGATCCGCGGTCTCCCTCTACTGCGCTGTCCTGTGGGTGTGGATTCGAAGACTTTCCGGGCCGGAGCATTGGTTTCCATGCGCTCTACGCGACCCAGCCATCTTAGTCGTTGGACTTTTACCCTTCTGGCTAAGTCTACTTTGCTGTACAGCCCGTGTACAGCTCGTCGTTCCATCTTCTCCTCCACTCCACTCTCGAACCGACCCAAGGTGCTTTCATCCGTATAGCTTGTCTTATATAGCGACAATTTGGTCCCTCGAGAGAGGATTTTACCACTCGATTGCTTTCTTAGCCCAAAGAAACAGCGGTTAGCAGGATCTATTCTGCGTTTGATCTCAGCGCTGGTGCTGTTTTCTGCGTTTACAGCGGAGACTAGGTAGACGAAGTCTACCAAAACGTCGGTGTTGTATGTCCTTTCTTGACGACAGCATGTACTTTGTTTTGCCCTCATTAACCGTTAAATCCATTTTTGACGCCTCTGCTTCAATACTCACAAAAGCCCCATTGACATCACGCTGAGTTCTTCCGATTATGTCAATGTCATCAGCATATGCTTGTAATTGGACAGACTTTTAAAAGTGTGTCGGACGAGTTTGGGAGGGATACCAAAACTAGAAATGGCTCTATATAGCTGTAGGTGCTGTCATATGCGGCCTTGAAATCGATGAAAAGATTGTGCGTGTCGATTTGGTGTTATTGGGTTTTCCCAGGATCTGCGGTAATGTGAATATTTGATCAACTGTGGACTTTCCTGGTCTAAAACCACACTGATAAGGACATATCAGGTTGTTGACGATGGGCTTTAGACGTTCACATATTACGGCAGAGAAGATTTTATAGGCTATGTTAAGTAGACTGAGTCTACTATAGTAGGTGCGGTTTAGAGGGTCTCTTTTTTTCAGTAAACATAGTCGGGAGGCCGGAATTGTTGGATTTTGTCGTCTATATTGAATGGATCATCCTGACTGATTCGGTTCGTCGTCGCCGTTATACAGTCTGCAGTCTCTTTTTCCTTCTGAGAAGTCGGTGTTCCGTTGATTTTAAGATAGATTTTATTTTACGACTTTTTCGGAGAGATTTAGTCATTGTGTCTTGGATCACAAGCTTAAGCTAAAACTTGTATTTTAATGTCAAATTCTGGGAGTTGAGTTATAACCAAAATTCCTTTATATGAATGTGTAGATGTACGCACCATTATATCAAATTCAAGCTTCTGGAATGTTTCGAGAATGAATTTTTTTTTTGTAATTTTGAAGTCGAAATGATTACCACTTGAGTCATACATTAAAAATCAAATTGACAAGGTACTCATGAAAAGAATTACTCTTGCGGCAGTACTCGTGAGAAAAAAAATGTAAATGGAACAGGCAAGGATTGAACCAAAGACCTCTAGCATGACAGGTTAACGCACTAACGCCATGAGTACTACATATAACCATAAGAATGAAACACAAAAATATCATAAAACTTCCGCTGATTACAAAAATGTGGGTCCAAGACGGATTGGTTCCAGTCTTTTAATATTTTTTAAATGCGTTTTTCAACATTAAATCTAAATACAGTTTTTCCTATGTCAGAAGATTTTTCCTGAATAGAATGTGCATGTTAGACGATCTTAATTGATGCATTTTTATTATTAGACATAAGAATTGAAAAAAATAAAACATCATTAAATAGAATGAAAATCAAAGATTATTAGAAAATTGATTTTATAGAAAAAAATATTCATCATCACATGCATCGCACGATACTAAAACAAAGTACATGCTTTTCCCCAGAACGCAACGGAATTTGAATCTACAGCCACCAGGACAGCGCAGTAGAGGAAGACCGTGGATCAGGTAAAAGTGACCTCACCCAACTTGGAGTAGTCAACTAGCCAGGAACCAAACTAAATGGAGATGTTTGTTGGGTGCGGCCCTAGTTCAAATGAAAATGAATAGCCTCAAAAGGGTCAAGTTTTTACGTCCACCTTGTGTATTTGATTTGTCATGTTAAAACTGTCATTAAGCTGCACACATGTTTCGATTAATTTATATTGGATTTTTATTTAGAGACCCTGTTTGCCCTGGATGACTTTATCAAAGTCAAAACATACTAAATTTACTTTACCAACAAAATTGTCTATACCCTGTATTTTTTTTTTTAAAGATCTTGCCGAGTTTGACATGATATCGGTTACATTCATATTTTTGGTCTTACATAAAAACTATATAATTATTGTCTTATAACTCATTTTTTTCGCTTGTCAGTTATAATACCAGTTGCACCATTTCAGATTACTAAATGGTTGACGAATGAACGCCAAAGCTAAGACAGATTATGTGGCTCAGTTTTTGGACTCAATAAGTAGCTCCTTTCTTTGACTGGACTAGCAAGTTGTTTTAAAACCTAAAGCTTAATGAGCATTGAGAAATAAAAGTATACATTCAGTTAAAGTAAACATAGACATTTTTGTTTTAAATTAATTTCGATCAAATTGTGTTGATATTCAATTTTAATATACTACCTAAATTTCAGTTCGTTTGAATTTAGGTTTTGAATATTAAATATTAATATACAAATATACATAAACTTACAATGGGGGATAATAATGAATCTGAAGGCGAATATATAAACTTGAAGGTTTTAGGACAGGATGATTCGATCGTTGAATTCAAAATTAAAAAGCATATATCGCTCCGAAAACTTATGCATGCTTATAGTGCACGAGCTAATCTTTCTATGCAGGTGCTACGATTTCGATATGATGGACAACCCATTAATGAGAATAGCACCCCGAAGTTACTCGATATGAAGAATGGGGATGTAATCGAAGTGTATCAACAACAAACGGGAGGAAACCTGAACTTATAAAAAAGATTTATTTGTTAAACTCAAAATTTAATAATAAAAATGATTGTATTTTAATATTCTTTCATTTATCATTTTCCTAAGCGAAGGAAATTTCGATGTAAACCGAAAGTTTCGAGTATTCAAGATAACTTTACATTCAGAATATAAGTATGGTTCACACTGTTTTAAAGAGATTAGCTGTTTTGGAACCAAGCGAATGTTCCTTCGTCATGGTTTAGCTGTTCATGGAAAAAAATATGTTCTCTTTTAGCTTCTATCACAATATCATGTCAGTGTACTGACACAAATTTTAATTCGTACTTGGTTTTCTTTATCGCAACCCCAAGTCTAGATAGTAACTCCATGTGCTATCCAACTCTATCTGGAAAATTATATCTCATTTTCCTATGGGGATATTTTTGATGGGATAATGAATCTGACTCAATTAGTTAACCAATCGGATTCCTGACATTGCAGTACAATCCGCCAACACTCTAGAATTGCTTCTAACCTCTAATCCTTATAAATATATGATAAATGTATTATCATATTAGTTTTTATATTAACATCCTTGTTGTTCGGATATTTACATCCCTGTTCTTCGGAGGTGGACTACCAACCGCAGCGTATGATAATCTTATTAAATTCTGATCTTGTCAACATTGTGTAATGGGGAATCAATAACCAAATTTAATGCTTCAAAAACTCAATGCTGTCTCTGTCACTATACAAAATACTTCTTAAGATTTAGATTTTTTCCTACGATGCAAGAACTGGGGCCCTACTATGTATCTCAATTCTACTTTTGATTCTAATCGTAACTTATTTCCGATTCTACTTTCGAATCGTACTACGTATGAAAGTAGAATCGGACTGGTTATACCAACTTGTTTTCAAAAAATGTTCCACTTTCGAACGAGTATCGAGGCGTTTGACAGTTTTAAAAACAAAACAAAAATAAAACATCAACGTTTGGACAAGAATAATTATTAAAAAAAAGGAAACCGTTGGAATTTGGTTTAATTTGCAAGGAAATGAAGAAGCATAAGAGATAATTCCAACATAATAGAGCTGAGTGAGAAAAGGTTTGTACATATATATGTATATGGTAGAATGATTGACTCATTCGTAATGAGAAATATGTACATATATACTTGTGTTTTGGTTTTGTTAAGAACTATCTTTTTTCTAAAGACGGGTTTATGTTGTTACTTAACATCATATCATCCGACATGACTACATGCAGAAGACAAAATGCTGTTCCGATTATCATTAAGTTATCAGCAGCAACAGGAGGTAACGGAAACCAAATCGGTGGTGACAAGAACGCTGAAATTGCACAGCAAACCATGTCAAAAATACTTGTCAAAGTTTTGACCTCAATCGAAAGAGTCATGGAGGAAGAGATACGAAAGTCCAAACGCTATTTTTAGCAAAAATCACGAATTCCAGGTGTAATTGGGGTGGAAGATGGAACTCATATTTAACATTTTACTTACATCTTGATAAAAAAAAAACTTCGCTCGCAAATGTGTTTGTTGTAGAGCGATTATTTTCGATTTTTCCTTGTTTTGAATTCTGCTTTCGAGTTACGTATTTCCGAGTTTATTCGAAAGTTCATAAGAATATTCGATTCTCGTTCGTTCAAAAGTAGTCAAATAGATACATAGTACCAAGTTTCCGAATTCGAGCAATTTCATTGTAGAATCGAGTTACATAGTGGGGCCCCTGTTTTACCCCTTATCATCTAGATACAATTTATAATTCTGATCAAGTATAATTCTCATATTTGAGCAGGTGTCCTAATTAACGTAGGGTAACATGGGTCATTTGAATAGAATTTAAAAGCGAGCTCTAAAAGTGATTTCTTACTAAGAAGTTTGATACTTTTTAAAGCCACTCTTATTTTTAAGAGTGAACATTCATAATGTTTTAAGCTGACCCAATAGAAATTTTGTATACAATCACTTTTGTAGGAAGACCCTAACATTTCTGGGAATTGTGGAAAGGTTTAGTTTTAAGTATTGAATTTTAAAACAATGTGTTTACATAAAGAGAAATGTGATTGTCTATAGCTATGCGGTCACTTTATCGCCAATTTGTGATATTATTCTTATGATCATTTTGACTATTATATTATTAAAAAGACTTAAAACATTCTTTGTTTAAATAAAAGATTTTCTAATGATTACATTCTGAAATAATATAGACGACGAAAGAAAACAATACCGTCTTATCGGATTAGACGAAGTAAAGATTGCCATATATAAGTTGAAGTCTAACAAGGCCGCTGGAGCAGATGGCTGAATACCGAACTTTTCAAAGCAGCTAGAGATAATTAAGTTAGGAGCATGCACCACCTTTTTTCTGAAATATTATCGAAAGAAAGTATGCCCAATGAACATAACTTTTTGTTAAATTGGTCTTATTCAAAGATAGTAACAGCAGTGGAAAAAGAATGGTTCCTAGATCACGTCATCGACAACCATTTCTAGTCAGTGTGGTTTCAGACCAGGAAAGACTACAGTCAATTAAATATTTATATTACGCAGATCCTGGAAAAAACCCAAAACATCAAATCTACACCCACCATCTCTTCGTCGATTTCAAGGCAACATCTACAGGGACCAACTATACATAGTCATATCTTGATTTTAAAATGGGTTTAGCGGTTAATGAGAGCAAAACAAAGTACATGCTGTCATCAACACTCTCGGTCGTCAAAACGTGACCATCGACATACGCAACTTTGAGGTTGTTAAGGACTAATCCCTTTAATAAAGATTTCTATCTAGCAACCAAAGTATAGCTGTCCAACACCCTAATCAAATCATCTCCGTCCGTTTGTCAAAAAACTATTTAAGCTGTTTGCATAACAAGTGAGCGACATGATCATATTGCTTCAGACCATAAACATACGAGATCAGTGTTTTTGAACCCAACGTTTATTTTACGTCTGCTATAAGATTCGCATTTAGATTATAATTCTCACTTATAAGCTAGAATTGGCAGAACTAAGGAATTTGATAACATGAGGAGCATATTAAGAGGTGAGCAATGTTATGACAAATGTATTTCATAAGTTTTCTCAATGGATTGATTTATGTGTGTGTCCCAATTTAATGTCCTGTAAAGTCTTGCCCAAGTTTTGTACTGCGTCGATGTGTTTTGAAACTGGTTTAAAATAACGTAAGGCAAGGAAGACAAATCAAGAGGCTTAACACTGATCACTATACATTTACACTTTGACGGGTTAAGGAAGAATCTTTCTTCTTAGACCAAATACCGAGTTTATTGAACTCACAGTCTTCGATGAGACAAAAGGGATGTTTTTTCTTCAATAGCTGCATTTCATCAGCGTACATGTGCACAGAGAAATACAATGTCTGGTTAGGAAACTCATTAATATATAAGGATAAAAGCAAGAGATCTAGTATGGAGCCTTGCGGTACACCTCTAACAACAGAGAGAAAATTATATATAAATGTATATTTTTTTTATAATTAGCGAACACTACAAGGGTTTTGTATACCTTTAATATGTCAAAGACACAGTGTGAGCATTAGGAAAAGAGGGAAGGGTTGGATAGGAGGTGTCGGTGTACATTGGTTTTAAATTTCTGAACATTGCAATGACAGGGAAAGATAGAGCGTGGCAAGGCGTTCCACATTCGCGAAGTACGGCTAAAAAAGAATCTCTTTACTTCATAGTACGGCCGAAGTTGGGCTCAAGGGTAAACCAATGGGCATTCCTAGAAGCGCGGTATTACGTTTAAATTGTTTAAGGGGACATACATAGTGGCAAAAAGTATATTTCGCTTTAACGATACAAGACAGCATTGGGTTTTCGAAGTATGTATTAAATTCCACACGATTTTTTACTCCCCATTGTAAAATGCAGTGTAGGTCGGAATTTAATGAACTAATCATATTTTGCCGTTGCAGTTCCACAGTCTGGAGTCTGGAAACGAATATGAAAAGCTAAGACTGCTATCGTCAGCGAAACAATTTATTGGATTAGAAGAAGCAGATAGGAGATCATTTATAAAAATGAGGAAGAGGGTCGGAGACAAAACGGTGCCCTGGGACACACCAGCATTTATTTTATGAGTTTCAGACTTGTATCCGTCCAAAAAAACTTATATTGAACGGTTCGAAATAAAATTTCTAATCCAACGAAGAAGAGATTCGTCGATACCGAAAGCACGCATTTTCGATAAGAGAGCAAGATGCCAGACTTTAGCATATGCCAAAACGATGTAAAGACTTGTTCCACTGTTTGGTTAGATGAACCATGAGATCACCAGTGAACCTATTGCCAC
The DNA here is from genome assembly GCF_945859685.1 of Eupeodes corollae. Lineage (NCBI taxonomy): Eukaryota > Metazoa > Arthropoda > Insecta > Diptera > Syrphidae > Eupeodes > Eupeodes corollae. The sequence continues at coordinate 142,036,015 of NC_079147.1, read as the reverse complement.
GAAAGCCGTATTGCCGGTCATTAAAAAGCTTCGTTCCTCAAGATATTTCTTAGCTGATAATTAATCAGCGTTTTCATGACCTTAGAAAGAAGGAACGTTAGTGCTATCGGTCGATAATTTGTGGGAGAAGCAGATTCGCCTTTTTTGGGATTGGCTGATCAAATGCAGTTTTCCAACTACTCGGAACGAGCCCAGAAGAATAAGATAGATGGAAAAGCTTCCGCAGTGGTTTTGCTAGCGTGGAAGAACACCTCTTCAGAATAATAGCGGAGATACCATCTGGGCTAGCGGATTTTTGAATGATGAGAACTTTAAGAACCCTCGCCACAGCTCGAGTACGAAAAAAGATTGGTCCCATAGAATCATTTAAGCGTTCAAGAACTGGGGGCGTCATGACACTATCTGGCGAACTACCTTGCAAATAAGTTGGCTTTATCAATAGAGCTAATTTAAGGAGTGTCATTGACAACAAGCGTTCTGTCTCTGTAAAAACAGCTTCAGTTGCTTTGATAGAGAAACCAATGTTTAGTTAGGAGCTGATCTTAGGATTTAATGGTTAATGGTGTCAAAAGCTTCAGAGAAGTCTACAACTACGGCAGTAGTGACAACATTGACATGCGCTGTGATGCAGCTATATTTAGAGCGATTCCTTTTAAGAATCCCGATCTTAGAAACTGCTATATTATCAGCCCCTATAAGCTTGATAAAGTAGAGAGCTCTCGAATTTCACTTATGAACCAAGAATATTGGTCGAGTCGCACTACTTTAGTCACAAGAGCATCATATTGATTAAACAGATTTAAGATATTTGAGTTCAAAAGCTGAAGCCATATTGTAAATATTACAAAAAGAGCCATACTCAATTTGATTATAGTTTCTGTATTGGTATTGTGCAGTAGTGCAAACAACACTAAAGTCATATGAACAGATCAGATAGTTGATCATATTGAAGCTGAATAGCTGACAAATCGCGAGAAAATAGGGTATTAATGGGGAACATGTTAAATGTACACCTATCACATTTAAGAGAATTGTCTACCAAAAGATAACAATTGATGTCGCCAGTTAACACAATTTGAAAATAGTTTAATGAAATATCCTGAAATACAGTCACAATAAAGCTTGCGAAGACAAATGTAACATTTTCAGTAAATTAAATTACGGTCCTAATGCTCTTTTAAATCTTTTAATTAATATTTATAATAATTCATGCATATTTAATTTCAGCAATTATAATTTAAAAACACGGAACTTTAGATTATTATTATTTGTGTTCTAAATAATCCATAATTAAGTTTAGATTAGATATGTTCTTTTTTTTATAATTTTAAAAAATATGTACCGTTACTATTAAACGAAAGTAAATTAATACATTAAAGAGGATATCGTCTCAACTGTATCATAATTACTTACCGGTACATCCCTACCTAACCTTACGTTAAAGTTTTAAAATTTTGAGACATTTTTCTGCCTCTAATTTTTGTTATTTTCTCGTTCAATAGCATCTATGAATATGACCACTATAGCCATTTACAGTGTTGGCCAAAATACTAGCAACTAAAACTACTTCAATTTTTATGTCATTCAAAAATTAATAATTTTAACCAACCATGTTAATTTGTTTTCCTAAATTAAATTCATTATGTATGTACTTCAGAATACACCAATAGAAAAAATAGTTTTCAAACGGTTTATTAAATATGACTTAAGTAGGAGAGTAAAGCCATAACAAAGGCAATTTTGTATTGCTATCTCTGTTTTTCTTATATATAGAGAATAGTTAATTAATGGTTTTGGCAAACAAGTGCAAACATTAAAAACTGTCCTTCGAGGTGGCAGACCAAGAAGAACAACAAAACGAGAGGGTAAAATGGAAAATGGACTAGTGCAATTTTAAGGGTTCCGATGGTTTCTGTCGTGTTCGCAGACCAGCCACTAAATCCACGTTACACCTGAGCTCTTTGTGAAACAAGGATAAGGTAATGTAATAGTGTGGGGATATTTTTCAGGGCATGGACTGGTAAAGATTCATCAAATGGTACAAGGGATCGTTTTATGTACCGTAACATTTTGCAAAATGTAATGCTGCCACACGCTGAGGATCCGTTGCCTCTAAATTGATATTTCAGCAGGACAACGACCCAAACAAAACGATCCAATACGGTTAAGAAGTGGTTTCAAGAAAACCAGATTTACGTGTTACAATGGCCAGCACAGTTTCCAGATCTCAAACCTATAGAAAATCTATGGGAAATTGTAGATCGACGAATTGTAAGGTCTAATTGCAAAGAGAAAAATGATTTGCTTGAACAATTTAAAAGAGATTGGAAAAGTATCCCAAACAGAATAATAACAATTTAATTGACTCCATGCCTCGAAGGTGTGCTGGAGTGATTAAAAACAAGGGGTTTGTTGTTTTTTAAAAGTTACTTTTGTTTTTGGCCAGGGTAGTTTTGAACGAATTGTACTAATTGTACTATATTTAATGAACTATTACAAAAACTATTTTATTTTATTTTTCATTAGAAATTGTAAATATTTATTTTAATTTAAAAAAAAATGCAATAATTGAATCTTAATTTAGTTTTTTAATTATTTAATACTTAAATAAAAGTTTTTATGTTTTGGCCAACACTGTATATCTTAAAAGAAGAAATACCTATACACGAGTTGACGCTTAATTTCTCAGAATCATTACTGATCATCTTCTACAATGAGCAATACAGTGTTTATTATCAAAAATGTATATTTCAGATTTCTTGGGGTGTCGTGTGAATATATTTATAACTATACAGGTACAATTGAAACAAAAACATTATGACTAACACTAAATTTAAATTTTTATTTAAAAAACAAAAACAAGATAGTAACAAATATATGAATTAGAGTAAAATCTTAAATTTATATACAAACCTATTACAACTTGCTTCCTGTAAGAGTCCTCAATCGTTGGATCGTATTCGTCTACAAAATGATTTTGTATTAATTGAATGGTAAGTGCAGATTTTCCCACGCCACCGGCACCAACAACAACTAACTTGTATTCGGTCATTTTGAGTTTGAGTTATGTGTATAAGAAAGATTAGGTGTAAAATTAAGGTAGGTACTGTACCCTCTGGCGATGCAACACACCACTTGCACAACTTGCCTTCGTTGTCAGGACAAAAATATTATGTTTTTTTATTTAAATAAAAAGTGTACCTATCTAATTCAAGAAACTCAGTTAGAAAAAAAATGTTACACACTTTGCAAAATAACACTTGTTCAATTTTTATTATAAATGTGGAAACTTTTAATCGCGAAGCAACACCCGAACCGAACCCGAGTTACTTAACTCGTTTTTGATTTTCCTTCTTCTTCTTATTCTTCTTTTTTGATTTTTTTTTTAAGAAAAGAAGTCTTTTCTCTGTTTTGTATATTTTTTTTTTAAATTACTTAAAAAAGAATTCGTGAGAAATCACTTGAATTTACACTCAAACATCATTTAATTAGATTGATCATGACTCATTTGCTAGATTTCAATTAAATTTAACAAACTTTTCGCATATTCCTAAAAGAAAAATTAACCAAGGTACGCCCGATTTCGCGTTTTCTTTTCTTTCTCTTTGTTGCAAGCACCAAACACCAGCACACTGCTCCTGCTCCCGCGATCTATCAATAAATACGTTTTGTGCTCTTTTTTAAGTTAAATTAACTTTCTTTGTTTTTTTTTAATTTTTTTGACTCGTTGTTGGAGGTTCTTGGGTAAAGAAAGAGGTTGAATCCCTGGGGCTAGACCGTATTTTTTTTGTTCTTCTTGTCTGTCAATCCTGTCAGCGCAGACTGTGACTGGGACTGGGTACTGGGACTGGCTTTTTTTCTGAAGAAAATCCGGCTTAGGGCGGTTCCACGGGATCAATATTCTTTAAATTGGCTATTGAATTTGTAAATATAAAAACAAAAATGGGCTCGTTCGTACGTGTACGTGCGACGGGATTAATTTGTTCGGGTTTAATTAAAAAGTTAAAAATTAACAACAAAAAAATCACAGTCAACTAATTTTCGCGATTAAAGAGTAAAGACTCGAGAAACGAGAAGAATTTTTATTTGTCTGTCGCACTGTCGCTGTCGCCCTTCTTTTTTTATCAGCAGCACAAGCAAATCGCCTTTTTCCACCGTATGAGAAAAGAAGTGTTCGGAAATAAGTTCAGTAGTTTGTGTAGGTTAGAAAAGGATGGTTGGATGTACTTTATTTAACTAGGTTTACACTTGGAAACAAAATTCATCAAACACAAAATGCAGTGTGATGCCATATGTGTTTAAACTTTGGGACATTACTAATATAAATCAATTTTATTTTATTTGAAATATTTAAGAAAAAAGGAGTTCTTAGGAAAATAGAATACAATACAACATTAACGTATCTAGTTATTTTGTTGACACTTTTAAGGGCGATAAACGAATATTCATTTATTATGACATTTCTATGACATGTCTCTCTTCGATAAATAGCTGCAAGCTCTGCTATTCGCCTCAAAGCTTCATCGCAGTGGATTGGATTAACAACAATATTGGCCACTCCGTAATTCTTAAGTATTTAGAATCAATTCAAAAGCACATAGACTACGCCATCCCCAACTGCAGACAGAAACTTCCAGATTTCTATACCTTCAAGATTTTTCTTAGAGGATAGGCTTTTAATGGAAGACTTTTGTACAGATGGACGCATACCAGCATTTGATATCCGTATTTTTTCAAGTAGTCAGGCTGCTATTAAATCTCTGTGCTAGACACATTCCACAAAACTGAAAGGCAGATGATCTCGTTAGGAATAATACAGTACAACCCATTCTACCACTTTTGGCGAATGCTAGCATACCAATATCTTCATGTAAATTATTGCTAATGCAGGACACTATGAAGAAGGCAAACACCAGGTGGAATAATACCACCACGTGTCAGGTCAGAAAAAAAACATCTGGCCTGCAGTTGATTTAAAGCAATCAAGGTGCTTGCTATACATTAATTCGTCTGTTTTTGATCGCTCTAATATGAATAGTCCTTTACTTTAATAGAAACGTCAAAATTGACATTTGGTTTTGTATAATACAAAACATATAGTACCATCACCGGGAGTTTTTATGCAATTGACAATTTGTGGCAGTTTTTTTTACTTAACTTTCAATGCCATCTTGGGGCTACAGCGAACGTAAAGCAAAAAACAGCTCCATGATAATACTAAAGATTTTATATACAAAGTTGACATTTAATTTCTTTTTTTATGCATCAGTTTATCTTTTAATTTTTTATCGTACGCAATGGTGACTTCAGAAAAGTAATTTAAAATGTTATTGTAATATTTCACAATTTTAAAAATTTCAAGAACGACAAAATTCAAACGTAATTAAAAAATTAAACAAAACATTCATAATTATTTTTACCTTGCCCAAATTATGTCTTAGAAGCGTTAAAGCAAACGTCTACTGGAAAAATGCCAATATCTTCAGAAGTTCTGGTTGCAGATATACCCTTATTATTTATGTTTGATAGTTTTGTAGTTCAGTGTGAATGAATTCCGGAATGAAAGAGATAGATTTAAGTTAATGGAAGTGTTGAAAAAGAAAAGCAATATAAATGAATGTGTTTAAAGACTTCGTAATACATTCAGCTCTTCAAAGAATTCACTCACTCATAATTGTCAATCTTTCGTGGAATCGTATTATGCTAAAATTATTGTTTTAAATTTATATAATTCCAATGACAGAATGAACAGAAAACATTTTCGGCTGGATTTCAATGGAAAACACTTTTCCAATGATCTTCAATTTTTCCAAGTAAAACAATTTTGTTCTTCCAACTATTTAAATATATTTTTACAAATTTATAAAATACGTTCAATGGTATCGTTAAGTTTATAATATTTACTTAAATCTGAACTCAAAACTTACATAAATTCAACTAATTATAGCAATAACATTATACAAAGCTTGAAGATTTCAAAATGTTATTTATATGTACAATCAGTGAGTATAGAGAAATTCTTGGAATTACTGATTAATTAATCAAAAGAACTAGTTGTAAGGAAACTAAGGAAAGCTCGTTGTAGGTGTACATTTCTTGTTACGCTTAAGCAAAGAATAAATAGACGTATGATATCCTTCCATGCAAAACAATAGCTATAAAGCAGAACTGGAAACAATCTTGTTAAGGTATAACATAAAGAAATAAATAGACGTATGAAATCCTTCCATGCAAAACAATAGGTTTAAACAGAACTACAAACAATATCTGTGAAAAAAAGAGATGGGACATTTATGAAGGGAAGTCTTTAAGCGTATGGAGGTAATAGAAGTCCATCAGGCCACGTGAAAAACGGAGACAAAATTTAAAAAATCTACGATGAACACTTGCTATTCTATCAATACGAACGGAATAGAATATCGCCTATACAACGCAAGCGTATTCAAAAATATCAAAACTCGATCGATACTTAAGTCTATTGACATTTTAATTATAGTTTTTATTTTTTCCAAATCAAAAAGTCTCGCAAAGTAATTTTCTCAATTAGTTTGTTTATTTTTGACGTTGTATAGATTATAAAATGGCTGTCGTGTTTTAAAATGCGTGTAATTGTCTATAAATAACATAAACTGGTCTTAAGTTTAGCAAAGTGAAAATCAAAGCATATCAAAGAACCATAAATATTGCCCATGTTTTGACAGTTTTTATAAGAGAATAGAAACTCCTTAGTTGGGCTCTTAGACAGTCTAAAAATTGGTTTAATAGTGTTTGCTTTTTAATAAAAATAAGAGTTAAGTTTGAAACTTTATACCATTTTACCAAACAAAAAGCTAAAGCACTAAAAGGTATGGTCATGTTTACTTTGACATATTGAATAGAAACAATTGACTGTTATGAAGCAATCTGAAATGGAACCTCTAGCTTTGCCCTCGCTTTAAATCATAAATATCGTAAGCTCGAGCTCAACGCCTGAAAAAAATCCTTTTGTCATTGCAATTTTAATTCAGAATATGTATAAAGCAGCGTTGTTTTCCCTTCTGTTCCTACATTTATTTAAAAAAATAAAATAAAAAAACAATAAATAATCAATATAATGTTAGTAAACTTAAATAAACTCTCTTTTCAACACCCGAGGTTTGATGCTTCATTACGTCTTGCAAATTCTCAGCACCAACTTTATGACACATGATATCGTAAAATATCTTAAAATCAGTGATAAGCATGTCAAAAGTCCGACCAACCTAACGCGTGATTGTGGTTTAGCCATTAAGTTTTGAAAGTATATACCAATAAAACTCTAATGCACTCCATACACGATTCAATTTTATTTTCCATTTAGTTGTCAACTAAATCGATGCTTCGCCACACACTACATAAACGTCGTTGAAAGACTTCTGCTTCAACTGTCAAAACATCATTTTTTTCTCGTTAAAAACCACACCAAAACCAGAGAGACGAGACATCAGACATGACCACAGAGATAATTCTATTGAGATTATTCACGTCTTTGTTTTTTTATCTCATTTAATTTCTTGCTAAGAAAGTGATGGAATGCGTTTGGTTTGACAGTAAATCAAATGACTTGCCTTCACACACCTCAACTAAGTTGAAAACATTCACATCAACTTGAATAAATTCAAAATCTTTTGATTTTCTTCCAACTCAATCGTCAACCTTCAAAAAAATCAAATTCAAGCCCACACACGAGTTGATTTGATGAAATTAACATTAAATTGAAAGACAAGTTGAACTGTGTATGGAGTGCTTAATAGAGTGTTTTTGCTATACACCATTAGCCCAAAACCCAAAATTTATTATTTTCGGCGAATTGGCAAACTAATAACAAATCACCCTATTTGCATCATTCAGCATGACATATGATATTCAAATTTGAAATCGAACAAACCTACAAAATAAAAGTGTCAATTTTTTCTTATCCGATTACTGAACTGACAAAACTTTTTAGTTTTTTTCTTGTTTCTTCTATTTTTACTACGAAATTTTATAGTAAAACTTTTTAATTTATCTTTTTTAAATCGAATGGAAAACAAAGAAAAAACATGAGTTAGTGGTAAGTAGAAATAACTGTTTATATTTGTATAATAATTAAATCTATAAAATGACTCACCAACTCTGATAAATTCTCTGATCACAATAATTCTTTTCTTTCCTTTCTTTTATTTTTTTCGCAACTTAAATAAAAACAAGACTCCTCCAAAACATCATGTCTTTTAATAATTTTAATTACATGGATGGAGTGCCTGTCAAAATATCTGAAAAATACAAACCACCTCCCAAAGTAACCATTCCACAGGCGGTTGTAAATCGTCTAAGCAATATAACCGAGGACCAATACGAATCTCCGGAATTCACATATAATTTTCAATTGGAAAAACAAGTGATAAAGAAACTTGCGGAATGGAGAAAAGTTCGTGAGGTCGAACGAGAAAATCGTCGTGAGCGGATACGAATCTATGAGTTGCAAAAATGTCGCGACAACGAAGCCAAACAGAAACAGCTTCTCACAGCAGTTTCCTATCCGAGTGCAGAAGATCTCTCCTCAGGCTCAGATAACGAAGACAAAGAAGAAGAGAATAATAAAGTAAATGATAAGGCACCAGTTGCCGACGTCGTCACCACCAACAACGCTGACCAATCAAATCACCATTCACGACAAAGCTACGACACCATCCTACAACCAACAGTTGCGATCCCCTTAAGCTCATCGTACTCGACATACTCACCTTCCACAGTTTTAATTCCTAGTAAAATTAATTATTCAGATTTTGAAAATGATACATCGTCGCCCTTCGACAATATCGAGCTTAAGACAATTAACGACTTAGATATTTTAGCTCAAGTACTGAACGATACTCAGAAACATTCCGTTAGCAATGGTGAACTAACAGATACAGCTTCAGCTACAGCTACTGTTGTCGAAGAAGATAGTAGCTCCAACAAAACACCTGAACAATCTCCAACTGTTCTTAGTGAGAATTCTAAAGGCTTTCAACCACCCGTAGCAATCAGTCAATGCAATACAAGTCAAGAGTCAAATTTCTACTACAATTCGATGGTGTCTCAAACGCAAGCCCTTCATCTCCAACAACAACAACACCAAACCCATCAGCACCATCAGTATAATATGATGAACTATGAAACTGTTAAGCATCACAATAATATGGAACCTTGTGCGGCCGATTTGTATTTTAATTATAACAACTTGCCAGAAGTGAGTAATCACAATTATCTATATGGAAACTACACAACGCCGTCGACGCAGCTTCAAATACAGAATTCTTCTCCTGTGGTAATGTCGGCGGCGGTGTCGATGGCCGACCACAATAATAAATACAATAACTATCCAAATGGGACGTTTTTAAATAATTATAACTGTGATTCTCGATATGGGATGCAAAGTGCCGATAGTGGTACGGTGTGCAATGCATTCATTGGCAATCGATTGGAAGCCAACGAAATTGTTTCGAAAAGTAAATCCAAAAGTGTTCCGGACATTCTTAAGGAATTGAAGGATGAAATAAGGGATTCTGAAATAAGGAGAACGAGAAACAATAGTCAAACAATGGTTGATCAATCAAAGAGTAAGTTGAATCTTAATTTTAAATTTCATAAATGTCTTGTCATCAAGACGGTTGGAAGGGAGAACAGTGAAGCTACTTAACATTAATTAACTTTGCCAAAATTTGTTGATAGTCTCCTTTTGAACAAATCTTTTTACATTTTCTTGATTGCGAGCTTATCCCAACCAATCTTGGTAGCGTAGTCTTAACGTTTCAATCACGATAATTCCAGACTTTTTTAGTTCATTTAAATTTTACAATTTGAGCTGATCAAATAACACTGATAACACTTTCTTGTCGAAAGAATACATTTCTATCAAAACATTTCCAAAAAAATCCGTATGACATCTTCGCATTGGCCAAAACAAACATCGTTGTCTTCGAGCCGATAGCGGCAACGATAGTAATAATAGTGCTCATTCTGAGCTCTGAGTCGTTTTAGCTGCACGCGACCGCTTAGATGATAGTCTCATTAAAGGATTTATTCGTCCCTCACAGACACTACCTAAAAATATCAACTTGCTGTCACAGATACTCTCAAAGATTTAATCATATTCGGTTACTTCAATCTTAAATATGATGCTTTTAATCCTCTCGTTTCGGAAAGTACTTACATATGTATCCACTATCTAGTCTTGACCAATTCCATCCTGAACTTTTCACCCCTCACTGGTATAATAAAAATACAAAATATCAGAAATACATTGTGGAAAAACATTTGAAAACCAGGTCAGGTGTTCACTTCTCAAACTATCAGCAAGCTCAATGCAGCTTTTCGTGTCTTTGTGAATTCATATTTCTTAAAAACATCGGAAAAATGCATGATAATCTGATTACGGATCCCAAACGTTTCTATTAATTTATCGACATTAAAAGAAGTAAATCCGATAGCTTCACCTCATCATCAGATTTCTCGATATGACATCTGCATTCTACAAATCTTTTTGCATCACTCTTAAGCCGATCGTAAAGTAATCATCTTCACTTTTGTTTGACTTCCTAAAAATAACCTAATGCACCTACCTTAACCAATTCGAAATAGCAATGATATTTTCGACAATAAATTAAGTCTACTTACAGATAATGTGCTACCTCTTTCAGGACTTTTTATACTATTTCTATTCCTCAAGCCATCATCCCGAAGCTTTGGAAAGAATCCTTTATATTTCCTGTTCATAAAAAAACGAAGGAAATTGATGTTATGAACTACAAGCACAGAGACAAGCTTTCTGCTGTTTCAAACCTTTTGAAAAACATTGTCTACGACTCTCTCTATTTTCATTGTAGACCTATTGTTTCTTCCAACAACATGGCTTCTTAAATCGCAGATCTACTGCATCCATTCTAACTTTATTTGTGTCTGGAACTCTGAAACGAATGAGAAAAAAAAATGAAGTGCACATTGACACCAAAGGTAAAGAATTTGATAAAATAAGTCACACAAATTATTTATGTTCAACTAAAAGCCCTTGATTTTACATCCTTTTTATTTGAAGGCTTAGATAATAACTAGTACCCGTGGCATGATAGTTAGTGCGTTGGACTGTCATGCGAGAGGTCTTGGGTTCGCTCCCTGCCTGTGCCACCAAAAGTTTTATTCACGGGTACCGCCTCTTGCCAGGAATTAACAAATTCTCCAAGAGTAATTCTTGTCATAAAAAAGTGAGTCTCAAATTAGCCGTTCGGATTCGGCATATAAACTGTAGGTCCCCTCTATCCCTGCAATTACTCGCACACAGGAATGGTTGACAGTTATAAGTCACTAGGCCCTGGTTCTCTACGGACTGTTGCGCCACCTAATTTATTTATTTTTAGATGATACCTAGAACAACAATATAGAGTTGATTTTTAGGTTCTCAATTTGCGATTCCATTTATGCAAATTCAGGAGTTCCTCAAGGGAGCCACCTTGGTTCTTTATTATTTATGCTAACTATCAACGACGTTATTAATATGATTGATAATTCAAATGGGTCTATTCACATCTTCCCTCCCGAACTTATAGTCTGAACGATGGTACCATTCATTCTATCTATTCTATTTGCGTCATTTTGATCATATTATTAACAAAACAAACTCATTCCTTGGTTTAAAAAAGCGTTGCTCTGAAGATTTCTCGAACCACTACTAAATCCCTATTAGACCTCTCTTTGAATATGCTAGACAAGCATGGTCTGTCCGCATCAGAACTATTACTCTTAAGGAATTTAATCTATTACTTATGAGCCTCAAAGTACCGTCGAAGCCTCGTCTTTAATCAAGTGCTGTATGTAATCGTCCGTATTACCAAAGCTAGGAAATTCCACAACCGAATCGCTTATACATAAATATTCGACGAATTGAAATAATGTAGGTGAAGCGCAGTGGGATCATTGAAAATGTTCTATTTGAGCGCTGGAACTGAACTTTGTTGAAGAGATATTCTGTTTTTTTGTTTGCAAAATACTACTTGCTATACTATTTAGCATTGTTAGTGTTTTTTTTTTGCAGAAACATAATCATATCTGCGTATCCCGAAAACATAACGTGTTTCACTATTATAAACAACTTAGCTTTCTTTTGTCATTAAAATCATAATTGCAAACAATTTTAAAACCATAAAATAGTAGGGGAATGAGAAGTGATTTTTGTGTTCAATAGGGTGATGTTTTCAGTATTCCATAACATTCGTAAGCCTCCATAAACTCTTCCAATATAGCTTTATTTATGTGATTTGTTCAGGTGAGTGTTCTATTTTCTCTGCTGAGTTAGCAAAATAAGCCATTTCTAATTGATTTTTCGTAATAATCAGACACTTGGTCTTAGTTTGTGTAAGCATAATCAATCTATTGATTCTGATCATTGTAAGACTTTTTTTAAGATCCTGATTTATCTCACAAGCACAATTTTCTATAAAACCAAGAGGACACCAGTATCTAAGCTGGACGTCATTGGCATACATATGAAAGGAGGGAAGCTCATTTATATATATTGTGAATAGAGGAGGTCCCATAACTGATCCTTGGGGAACACTTTGGCTTAGAGGAAAGAACGATGACGTTTGTCTACTACTAACACTGCTTTAAACCTTGACGATAATTAAGAAAAAATAAATTTGGTTAAAGATGAGGTAAACTCAAATTTTTCCATCAGTTTAGTACTGCTTTTGAGAAATCTAAAAGGAAAGTAACGTTCTCCTTATCCACATTATCTCTTTTTTGTCGATATCATTTTTAAGAGCTGTAGTGCAAGTAAGACCTGGAGGAAATTCGAATTGGTTTAGACATATAAGGTCATTGTAATCTAAGTAACGTATTATCTGCGTATTCATAAATTTTTCAAAAACTTTCGATAAGAATAGTAAATTAGGTGTAGGTCGATACTCAGTTTTTTGGTATAGAAATTATTCCGATTCGCAGGAAAAACCCCAGTCGTTATAATGTGGATAATGGTTTTAAATGTATAGGAATGAGTTGATTTTAAAAAAACTGGGTGGATATTTCCGAAACCAAATAGATTTTATAGATAAGCAGAACTTGAGAACATCCTCTTCATTGACGTTTGAGAAGGTAAAACCATTCAAAGATAAGTTGTTATCTTCCAAATTTAAAAAGTTAAAGATATTATTTTCTTGAAAGGATGGAAGAGATATAAACTTTGCATTCAGTTCGTCACAATCAAAACCTATATTTGAGTTAATTATAGTTTGACCAACAGCTATATCCTTAAGATTTTTTCCACAGCTTATGGCCAGCCAAAAGAGAGATTTAGTCTAGTAGAAAAATAACGTCTTTTTGATGCCCTAATTACAATTACAACTTTCTTTGAATTACAAACAACTGTGGAGTTAACATTATCGCCCAATCCTTAGCTAATTATTAAATTGAAATTAATAATAACTATTTATTAGTAAGTTTTATAGCAATTTGGAAAAAAGAGCGTTTTTTCACCGAATCCAAGGTCAGCTGCAAGACCTTGGAAGGATGGTGTGAAGTCATTCGATAATTAGGGATTGTTAGCAGAACAGTTCTTTTGTCGATTTGGATCAAGAATTTGATAACAATTGATGCATTTGGATATTTATTGTTTTGTTTATCATTTTTTTAAGGGAAGCTTTTCATTGAAGGTGGTTGACATTCAGCAATTTGTGCGCACATGTGATTAAACATCGATTTTAACTTTTTTGTTGGGTAAATAAGGAACACTCGGAAGAAGCGAATCATTACTTTTTTCTATTTGCTGGTATGTATCTTCTGTTTTATGCAAGCGTTTTAAGATATTGTTGATATGTTGGCTGTGTTAGTTAAGTTGATGTTGGTAATTTTCCTGCCTTTGCCATGATGATTTAACTTTAGTGTTTTTGATTGATAAATCTTATTTCATAATGGTGTGCTTGAAGGTGCAAGTGTTTTGCCGCTTTACGATTACTTCTTGACATATTTATTAGTTATCGACCGAAAGCAGTAACGTCCCTTCTTTTTAAGGTCATGGAAAAGCTGATTAATTATTAGTTTAAGGAATATCTTGAGGAACGGAAGCTTCTTAACGACCGGCAATACGGCTTTCTAGTAATCTCATGGTTCATCTCATCGAACAGTGGAACGAATCTTCACACCGTTCTGGAGAATCTTTACTTCGTTGGATACAAATTTTCTTTCGAACCGTTCAACACAAGTTGTTTAGAGCGGATTCAAGTCTGAAACCCAAAAAATAAATGCTGGGTTGGAATCGGCTAAGGTGATTGTTGATAAATGACAATCAAAATAATGGAATTCGATCTATGTAAGGTGGTAGTCCAACTGTCACAATAATAATGTGATAGTCATTTTCCTACGAATACGTTGTTTATAAATAGAGCTACCAGACCTATTCATTCATTGAAAGTAAGAATGTTATCAAAATACAGCCAATTTAATACTTTAATTCAGATATTTTATAAAAATCATTTTAAAATTTCACCATAGCAACAATGATTTGGGACAATTATAATCTGAAATCGTTCAATTGAATTGAATTGAGTTGAATCATCTTGTACGAGAAGGAATAAAAATAATCGTTAAATTTGACTATCAAAAATATGACAGTTAATTATTACCTGTCTGCTACTTCTAATCCAATACATTGTTTCGGTTTTAAGCTCATCCCTCCTCTTCGGATGTGGAACTGCAACGGCAAAATATGATATAATACACAGCATTGTACAATAGGGAATAAAAAACCATGTGGAATTTAATGCTTCTAAAACTCAATGCTGTCTTGTATCGTTAAAGCGAGATATTCTCTTTGCCACTATCTATGAGTGGCACTTCCATCAACGAAAATGAAAATCTCGACATCCTCGGAATGTGTTTCAACAACCACCTTTTGTGGAGCGATCAGATACGCGATGTCGCCAAAAATGATGCAGCAAGATGTCTATGTCTGATCGGGCTACAATCTAAAAAACCTATATACGTCCGAAACTTGAATAAATTTAACTCTCATCTCTGGGCTGGCGCTCCAGTAACTTATTTAAGCCTCTTAAACAGTATTCAAAGAAGAACTTTTAAAATGATTGTTGATCTTAACATCATCAGCTCGATTATGTCACTGGAACATCGTCGTAAAGTTTCTTGTCTTACCTTTGTTACCGTTATTTTGGCAGTTTAAGATAATCACTCGCAACATCAACTCCTGGCAGTTAGCCTTATTTGATGAAAAGTTTTTAAACTTGCTGCCCCTTGCATTGCTTTGTCGCTTAGTTTTTGAAATTCGCTAAAAGTATTTTATAAGATTCACCCTCTCGTCTTTGTAAAAATACTTCGAGTGAGTCCCTCTTTCTAAGCTACCAAGACTTAACAAACGCTACCAATTTGTTAACCTTTGGTCCTGGTTTTGTCTACCTAAGTATTGATTTTTCTAGGGTGAAAGATGGAAAACTAATACCCTATGCATATAGGACAATCCAATCTTACCCATGAGGCAGGCCGACAGTCCCTTGTTACCATCGATCATAAGATTTTTAATCTTAGGAATCAAGATAACTTTAGCTTCTTGCGTTCGCTCACATGTAGAGAATTTACTCAGTGCAGTTCTAAGCTTTGCCTTTTTCAATAATTATGAATTGCAAACAGTATCACTCATCATCGAACTACACTGATTTCTCTTACTTGTTTTCAGACAGACTATAGACAATCAAATAGCTTTCCCTATGTCTACATGGAAGTCAGTTTGACTCCCACCGTTATATTGACAGTTGCATTCCTCCCCTTAAATAATTTAACCGAAAAACCCACGATGTTAGGAATGCCCATCAATTTATCTTGAGTCCAACTTCGGCCGTACTACGAAGTACAGAGATTAATTTTTTAGCCGTACTACACGTATGTGGAATGCCTTGCCACGCAAGGTCTTTACCCACCTGAGTCGCGGTCTTCCTCCACTGCGCCGTCCCTCGGGGTTGGATTTGAAGACCTTCCGGGCTGGAGCGTTGATGTCCATTCGCTCTACATGACCTAGCCATTTAAGCCGTTGGACTTTAATTCTGCTAACTAGGTCAGTGTCGCTGTACAGCCCGTACAGTTCGTCGTTATATCTTCTCCTCTATTCTCCACCTATGCATACGGGACCAAAAATTACCCGAAGAGTTTTTCTCTTGAAGCCTTCTAATACGTTCATCTTTCTTTGACAGGAATGACGGTGATCTTAGATGCTTGAGAGAGGACTTAACTTCTCAATTACCTTCTAAGTCCAAAGAAGCTGCGATTTGCAAGAGTTATTATTCGTTTGATTTCAGCGCTGGTGTCGTTGTCTGTGTTAATAGCGGTGCCTAGGTAGACACAAAGTCCTTAACTACCTCAAAGTTATAGCTGTCCATGGTAACATTTTGTCCAAAACGTCGTTGTTCAATGTCCTTTTTTGATGACAGCATTTACTTGGTCTTGCCCTCATTTACCACTAAAACCCATCTTCTTCGCTTTCGTCGCAATGCTCAAAAACGCTCCACTGACATCACGCTTTGATCTTCCAATTATGTCAATAGCATCTGCGTATCCGAGTAATTGGAAGGACCTTTGGAAGATTGTGCTTCTAGTGTTGACGGTTGAGTTTTGCACAATTCTTTCCAGAACGATGTTCAAGAAGTCGCATGACAATGCGTCGCCTTGTTTAAAACCTTTTTTGACATCAAATGCATCGGTAAGATCTTTTCTGACCTTGATAGAGCAGCGTGCATTCTCCATCGTCATTCTGCACAAACGAATAAGTTTGAAAGGGATGCCAGAACTAGGTAGAGCTGTTCCCTATAGATGCTGTCGTACGCGGCTTTAAAATCGATAAAGAGATGGTGGGTATTGATTTGAAGTTCCTGGGTTTTTTTCTAAGATCTGCCGTAGTGTGAAAATTTGGTCGATAGCGGACTTTCCTGGTCTGAAACCACATTGATAAGGACAGGTTGTTGACGAACGGCTTCAGAATCAGACGTTCACATAATACGGCAGAAAGGATCTTATATCCAATGTTAAGGAGAATGATGCCTCTGTAGTTTGCGCGTGCTTTCTTCCGACCATATTTTTCCAACTAAGTTACTTTCATTTATTACCAATCATCACTCACTTTCAATGTAATAAAGAGGGTTTCTTCTACAAAAATATTTATCTCAGTCAATACTATTAAATTTAATTTATGCAAAAAGTGTTGTATTTCTGCAGTAAAAGTATTTAATTTGTTTGCATTAACTGAATGAATCTTCAGCCCACAGGAAACTAGGAAAACCCTTGTGGAACCAATCTTGAACTAGCTTAATTTTGTGTTTTAACGACATAGGATTTTAGATTTTCGCCATTATTATCACATGGATATGGTATTTCTTTTGATAATTCTTTTAATAAACTAAACTTAATTAAAAAAACTAAAATAATAAATAAAATTATGATAAAAATGTTTAAAATGTACTCATATTTCTTTTTAATATTTATTTTAATCAACTTCAGGAAACTCAGCTGATTCAGCGCAATCGCTACCAAGTCCAAATCAACCGTCTCGATCTTCTTCCTCTTCCTCGACTAGCTTTATGAAACTTTCACCATCTTCACAAAAGTTGGCGAAAAATATCAGTTTTATGGGATTTCCTTTAGAAAGAGTATCCAAAATAGCCGAACTTTATGGTAATGATGATAAAAAAGTAAGTAAATTTTATTTTTTTAAATAAAATAGTTCTCTTTTTTAATCTTATTTTAAAATTTAATTTTTAGATAATTGAACATCTTATACCGTTGAGTGAACTTCTCGATTTGGGATTTGATGAATCAAAAATATCAGAAGCCCTTATTAAGTTCGATAATAATAAAGATAAAGCTCTTGACTTCCTTATTTCATAGTTAAAAAAAAAAGAAGAATAAACCTTTTAAACTATGAGCAGCTTGTTAATTATATATGTATATGTTGTCCTGTCCCTAAAACATCATATTTGTACACAAGTATCCTTGTCCCCACTTATAAAATGCAATAGCAAACAACAAAAAAAAACAAAAACAAACACTTTATGATGTGAAATGTATCTATTAATTTATTATTACTGAGAAAAATAAATACTAAGCATTACAATTATATAAATTTGTATGATTTTATTTGGGTTCTTTGTCTTTAATGCCAATTAACGAGTATCCTGGGTACCCATGATTAGGTTGACAGCGTTTTCCACATTTCCATTAGTAATCGTCAAGTAGCTTATGTTCTCTGCATAATTAGTGAAACCCATTTGACTCATGAGTCGCAATTGATCGGCATATTGATGATCGCGATACCTTGCTGGTAAATCATTGATATCGTCGCTTGGGGTAGTCGCCTCCAATGGGTCGCTGTCCATCCATTGCATTGCCTCGCTATTATTGGTTGCTTCAGTAGATTCGGTGTTGCTAGCCGGGTTTGAGTTATTAGCTCCTCCGAGAGCTCCAAGGGCTCTGGCAAGAGCATTACTGAAAGTAGACGAGAGAATTCGTCCGCCTCCACTGCCGCCGCCGGTGGAGGCTTGTGGTGTTTGTGGATTAGTTGCCGATACAGAGTCGTTAGTTCCTGTGTTGCGTTGTGCAATGTCAGACAATGAGTTCATGGAGGTAGTGCCAGCTTGCTGCAAGGCGGCTGCCAACTGGTGACGACTTATACGGCGGATTCGGGCTTGTTCCGATTGATTTGCAGGCGTTCCAGAGTTTTCCTCCTCAGAACTTGTAGTTGTGTCCGAAACTATTTCAGCAACTAAAACAAGAGATTTTTATTTTGACAGAAAAAAAGGTAGTACAATTTACCATAGTTAGAATTACGAGCAAGTTCCTTCTTAACTGTTTCCACAATAAACGCAGCTGCTTCACAAATAATTGGATACTTTTTAGCGATATTCTTAACAACCTCCGGCTGATGGAGTGTATTGAATAACACCGAATCCCTAATCAATGCCTGAGCACCAAGATTTCTCCGGAACTCCGGATATTCTGCCAGAATTTTTTGCAAAATATTCACCCTCGAATTTACATTGATCTGAATGTTCGATATAACATTGAAGAGTGACTGAACTTCGGTCTCACAATTCTCAGGCAATTTCGGGATGTATGGTTCGTATCGTTTTGTTCTCTTAAAACAATGGACGGCACCTTCGTGCTCGATGTGAGACAATGGTGTATCATCGTCCAAAATAACACCATAATAAACAATATCTAAATAAAATTGTTGAATGCGAGAAAAAAAGTTTTGAGCAAAGAAAAATGTTTGTAGTTTCAGAATTTACAAAAAACACACAGTAGACAAAAGAATACACAACAAATAGGTAGGTATACACCTACTTACCAAGTTGGTCTGCATTAAGATCAAGTTTTAGGGCAATCACTGTTTTGAGATAGTAAATTGTTCCTTCGCCATCCAGATTCTCGAGTTGAAGAAAATCATTTGGCTTATCGGCTATGTGGATCCCTGCAAGAAGTTTAATTGTTTTTTCTTCGTAATCCATTTGTACGAAAATTCTTAATTTCTTTCTTCTTTGTGAATGACTTTTTGAATAAGTGTTTATGAAAATGCAGTTTCTTTTTCTTTGAGGGAACAATTGTATTTTATTGTTTCAATTACAAGTCAAATTCTGTCAGACTGACGATAAAGAAAAATGCAATGAAGAATACTTTTAGAATTTTGACATTTGTTGTTTTTGGAGCGAAGAAATTAGGTCTGTTCGATTGAAATTATGGAAAAACTACAGGCAAGAGTACAGTGAATCAAGAAGTTCTGTGTAGATTGATATTATAATTATTATTATTTTATTAGATGCATAAACTTTCCGCTCAAAAAATAAATGAATTCATCTAGATTATTAATTTATTAAGAGTGTAGATACATTACAAACCACGATCCTTGTAAAATAAAGAATCTAAAATGTAGAGATTTTTGTGTGAAACAACTATTTTTACCCGTTATGGACTAATATGAGGCAATCTAAAAATTTGTGCTCAACTTAAATTGTAAATATCGTAAGTTTGAGCTCAGCACCCAAACAGTTCTAGTCTCTATTTTTACGTGGTTTGACAGCTGACAACAGTATTGTCATTACAAATGTGTTTGTTTTATTTTAGAATCTATGCATAAGAGCAGTGTCTTCGCTTCTGTTGTTCAATTTATAAACAGAAAAAAGAAATAAATAAATACATTTATACAAATCGGGCAACATTTCTTCTCAACACCCCAGGTTTGAAACTACATTACATTGTGCAAACTCTTAGGTTGAGCTTTATGACATATGAAATGGTAAACATATGAATAGTAAAGAATCCTATCAAAAGCCCGACCGACCTAAGGCATGTTGGTAGTTAAGCAATAAACACTGCTGAAGCTAGTAAGATGTATCGCTAGTTGGAAGGTTTTGATTCAAAAAATGTTGACGTCAAATAATTGTATCTCCTTCTCACTTGATCATTATAGATACACAAAAATACGGTTTATGTTTATATTTTTTCAAATGAGTGGGATGGAGAGATATTATTAGCCATATCTATTAGATCTTCTTAAAACGTCTCTTTAGTTGAGTGTTCTTAAATATTTAACAATCCTTTAAATGACGAAAATTAAACTCTTACTTTGTTTTTCCACCAGTATTTAACTTACTACATTTTATACATGTCAGCAGTTTTCTGACAAATTGAAATCTGTAAACAAATTAAATTTCAAAGCAATTAACAAAATCGACACCATGGAACCCGCAAATAAAAGAAAAAGTTCAGAGATTTGCGAGTCTTCCGACGGCGTAAGTTAAGATATTCTAAGACCAAATATGAAATTGAAAAATACAATTATTTCTTTGGCCAGATTTTACTTTACAGCTTCTTATAGAAGAAAAAATACAAATAATTGAAGACAAACGTGTTAACACAAATACTTTAAAGGCTAAGCGGAGAGCTTGGAAGGAAATTAACTTATGTTTTAATTAAGCAAGAACATTATACAGTCATCTTAATTCTTTTAATATTCTAAATTTTAGAATTGCATTTTAATCGAAAACAAAAAATTTACTTGATCTATGGTTTTGTATTGGGTTTATATATTTTTGGTCCCCTTGTTGTATTGGAGCCTTATTTATGAACTACATTTAAGTGGTTGATAAATGAAATTAAATTAAATACCAATTCCATTTTCTATTTAAAAAAACGACAGAAATAAAATAATTTCACAATTTCAAACTTCAAAGATGTAAAGGTCCTTGCACATGAGAGCGAAAAAAGATTGAACGAATGGACGAACAAACGTGATTTTAAACATTTAAAAAAGTCAATTTTAAACAAAACACATTTAAATTGTAAGAAACCAATTTACGATTATGTAAGGATAATAAAATTTGCATTTTGTTCTCTATAAGACAATTTTGTAAAACAATTTGGTAGTAACGAATTGCAGCGTGTTTGCTAAGAACTGTCAATCTCTATTCGCGTTCCACATACAATCCACACTGCAACGAATAAATTGTTCGCGCTACTTCAAATTATACCTCACTCGTTTTGTTTGTTGAAAAGGGTAATTATAAGTTGACAATTCGTCGCAGTATACGAATATAAATAAAACTCATGTGAAAGAAAAATCAAAATATGTGAACATCCACAGTTCGCAGTTCATAGCTCATGTGCAAGATGCTTAAGTTGATCTGTCAAAATAAATGTTGAATGGCTTTAAATGGATTTATGTTCATAAGCATAATGCACAGAAGTAGAAGGAGGCAGATATAAATGTTAAAACCTGGAATTAGAAGAGAATACACGAGAACCTGGAAGTAGAAGAGAATACACGAGAAGCAACTGTTTTTACTTCTTTTAAAATACTAAAACTTTTTGTCAATACAGTGTTGTGTGAAAACACAAACTAAAAATTTGCTCGAATTTGCGACAGAATAGATTCTGCATGTGCGCGGACTCTCATATAAGTCTTAGTGCTCAGTTTACAAACAGTAAGGCTAGGCGCGCACATGCAACTTTTTCGAAACCAAATAGTTTGATCGTTAGTTGCCCAAACATCGCGCACATAAGCAACTCCAAAAGCAATCAACGAAATAAACCAATACACAGGAAACATTTATTCACTTTTTCTATCTCATATACACGAAACGAAATTGTTTCAGATCTGTCCTATTCTTTTGCGTATGAAAGAAAAGAGTAAATATATTGTTGGAATTCAGAATTATATATTTTTTTTAATATCATAAGTCAATACAAATTTCTGGAAATGGATTTTTACAAATTGGAACAAAACAAAATACCCCCAACAAAATTGTGGCTTTGATGGATGTTAACTTTTTCCAATTAAAATAAAACATCTTTTAATTTTACTTTACTTATTTATTTTTAGTGATACCTTATACCTTCTCAAACCTCAAATAAATGACATTCTTATTTAATGAATTATTAAATGAACTTATTCCTTAATTTATTTATTCCTTTTAACTTAATAAGTAATCAGATTAAGATCTCGTGTTTAACTTAAATAATTTAGGACTATTGAATCACTTCATCAATTTAACCGCCAGCACTGCCAAAGCCCATTAGAATGGTCGATAATACCGCGACCATTTGGTCCCATCGCTCCCACACTATGCGCCGCATCCAAATACAAATAAGCTTTGTATTTCTTCTTTAATGCAATAACCTCAGGCAATCGGACAATTGAACCCTCCATACTGAAAACACCTTCGACAATAATCAACATTTTTGTCCATGGTTTGCCTATTTTTGGCTCACCATTAATTGTACATTGTCGCAGAACACTGTCCACATCTTTCATGTTATTGTGTCTTTTGTTGTAACTCCTGACAATCGAATGCCAAGTATAATCGATGCATGATTCTTTTCCCAAGTAGTTGTAATTCAGGTTCAGACATCGTGTTTCTGTTCTATTGAACTCGAATGTCCAACCGTAGTCCTTGATTATGAGATCGTTGAGGGTTACCTCCGCCAGGACAATGCAAATCGGTGGATTCCAGCAATCTCGTGCTTTCCGATAGATATAGCGTGATTAGAAGCTCTCGAAGGCATCGTAAAGCGTAACATAACCCTGAAAAAAATCTAATTTTAGACTCAGTCAGTTCGTTGATTTCAAATCGATTCAAATCGTCATCTTACCTCTCGATTAATTTCTTTAGCTACTTTTGGGGCACACATCAATTGATTGATGTAGCCCAATATTATGAGCAGGTAAAAGCCAAGATATACTAGGAAGGCTGTGTGTAGAGGAACCCTTTCGAATGAAGATTTGCTCCGATTAGGATCATCATAGAATTCTCCTCTTCCTGATACTGCTGCTCCCGTGGGTGCTTTTCCATTTCAGTGTTGTTTATGTTATTCTTTATTGTATTTAATTCCATTTGCCGTCTGGTTGATAGCATTCGACGGCGACAGCGTTGTTTTACTCTTGCCATTCCCATTTGTGAGAGGCGAAACATCATTTGAAATAATTGTGCTTTATTCCATTTTTTAAACGATGACGCACTTTGATACGATTGAAGTACATAATAATCTGAAAATAAAATAAAAATTAAAAAATATGTTTTGTTTTGAGTTACAAATAATAATAACCACCTCCTTTCAGTACATAAATACATTTGACGTTTAAAAAGTAGCAAATTGAATTATGAAAACAAACATACGAGAAGGTTATATTATTCTGCGAGTCTGGAAGTATCCTACTAACCTCGTCACTCTTTAAAGAATTATTCCACTGAAATGCACTAATACAAACATACGAAAGAAACTGTTTAGTTGCATGTGCGCGCAGTTACGTGTATCATAGTAGGATACAGAAATTTTGTATGGGTTTAAACAACTAATAAATTTTCGCAATCAATGTATGAAAGAGAAAACTAGTGAAATTGAGATGTAAGGTGGTACTCTTCCCTCAGAATTTTTTGTGAAAGGAAAACGATGACTAATTTTTTTCTCTCTTGCACTTAAAGAAAATTGTTCAACGATTTAGTTGAAAGT
This sequence comes from Eupeodes corollae, assembly GCF_945859685.1. Taxonomy (NCBI): domain Eukaryota; kingdom Metazoa; phylum Arthropoda; class Insecta; order Diptera; family Syrphidae; genus Eupeodes; species Eupeodes corollae. The sequence goes on along the minus strand of NC_079147.1, from coordinate 142,011,982 downwards.
GCGCGCAGTTACCTAATATTCCTTGAGACACAAACTAAGGAATTGGTTGCTCGAATGGGCGACCGAATGGTTTCTGCATGTGCGCGGACTCTCGTATAAGTCTATAGTGCTCAGATTAGAAACCAAACAGTTTCGAAACTAAAAGTTGCATGTGCGCGCCTAGCCTAAGAGTGTAAATAAAAAAAAAAACATTGCTTAAAAAAAAGTTTTCCATAATTAGGTACACAGTCATCGGCAGTTTTGAACATCCTTCTCTATGCAATCAGTTACCACCATAATGGTCTGGTAAGACCATTTTTTTGCTTGACCTTTTTTCAAATTTCTTTAAGCTAGACATTTAGACAGAGGCAAAGATCCAAATGGACTTGAGCTGATCAAAAATCCACAGTGTGAGGGGTAACTGAGGTGTCTGGGTCTGGCTCTGTAGATCAATTTGGACTTTATAACAAGTCCAAAATCAGCGAGCCTCAGCCATCGAGCCAAGACACGGCTTTATCGTGAATATAAAATCAACGAGTGAAGTATAGTTTTGCTTGTTCGGATCTAGCCATCTAAAAATTACTAACTATCTCAGTCTATCCAATACAAAAATTCAAGGAGACAAAACCTTAATTTCTCTTTAACTCTTTTTATTTTTTCTAGTTCAGTTGCCATTTTTTATTATACGGGGTTACCACTTTCGGCCACAAGTTCTGTAATTTTCGCATATTTTTCTGAACAAAGGGCGTTAGGTTTTTCCGCCCAAAACCATAACACCCAAATCCCAAAATGTTATAAAACTATTGTTGCCCAAAAGAATTTTTAGTTTTAAATTTGTGTTTTATGAAATAAGGGTTGGGCTTTGTAACATTTTATTTTGGACTTTACAACGATTAGTCGAAATAAAGACCAAAAAGACAAACGTATTAAAAAAATCACTAAGAAAAAGTAAGAAAATCCCGAATCATATCACCCAAAACAACTTTCCATGTCATAATGCCCGAATAGAGAAATAAATAATGCCCAAAAGAATTCGGGTGGTTGGGCTCTTTGACTCATTTAAACCGTAAGGTATGTATGCAACCATCCTGCTTGAGTTCAGTATAGGATTTGGGTAAGTGTGAAGTTAGGAGTATGTTAAGTTTCTTTGCATTTAAAGAACCTATATTAAATGAGACTTTGAATATTTCTTACGCTTTTTTAGGGATTTTAATTGATTTTTAGCATTTTGTTCTGAAGTAGTTTTATTTGTTATTTTATAAAACCCAAACAAGTATTAACGCCCAAAGGTTTGGTCATATTGCCAACTAGCACAAGAACAATATGTTAATACATTTTTTTAAGCGCTGAAAATTTTAATTTGTACAAAATGGTTTTGGGCGAAAAACCTAACACCCGCTTTTTATGTTGATGGCAATCTGGATAAACATATTTTTGCTTGTGATCGAAATTTAAAATATGAAAATAATCAATCGGTCAAATTGACTATGGGTTGATAGTGTATAACGGGCAAATTTGGACTGTGTCCAATTATTATTTTTTATAAATGCGCTAAGCTTTTTCTTGAACATTAATTCACTCTTTACATATACATATAGAAAGATTATTAAATAGATAATAGATACCACAATGAAAAATATTTGTTTGCGTTTTGTTGAGTCGGCATCGTTACGGTCTCAGAAAGTTAATGCTTCTCAAATTGAAAGTCTGCATAATTCAGATACTTACAATATCCCATCAGACAAATATTCCAGGAGCATATCATTCCGAATTTTGAAGATAAAAACCATTGCATCACAAATCAGTCTGTTTTTCACATTCAACCGAGCATTTGAGCATAAATCTGAAAGGAGTGTAATTGCTAATCTTCAAGGTACCCTCATTCCCCTATTTTGAAATCTTTGAAGACTTATCTCGAGATCCTCATTAGCGTGATGGTAGTTGATTTGGACTGTCATGCCAAAGGTCTTAGGTTCCAATCTCTACCTATGCTTTAAAGGTTTTTTTCACTCGTACTGCCTGTACCGTGTTTTAAATCACTAGGCCCTAGTTCTCAACGGATTTCGGGCCTATTACAGTTGTTAAAAGGATCAAAAATATTATAACCATATGGTTTGAGGTCCAAATTGAAAATCCAAAATCGAAGAATAATTGTAATCCCTTAAGTTGCCGGCAACTATGAGGAGCACTGGATGCCACATTGTACTGTCACCGAATAGTTGAAGTACCAAGCGCCGTAAACGGAACATGCCGAATCTAATATTTCGCACTGAATGCATTCTATTGTCTTCATTTTCAAATTTGTCAAAAATTTACTTTTCACTTCAGTTTTAATTTTCTTCTTCCCTTTTGTTTCATTCAATAAAAAAACCTTAATTTTATCAATAAATTTAAAGGAAAAAAATATATAAAAATTATATTTTCATTTAACACATTTAGGACACTCCACAATCCCAAGGTATTTCCATAAATTATATTACAAATAAGTCCCAAAAAAAGATTATAAAATATCTCATTGATTTTATGTAATTTTTCAATCGTCTCGTCCTATACCTCTCAACGCCCACATCTTGTCTTTTATAATGAACACAAAATCCTTTTTTCTTTGCACCTTAGAATGTCCCGGCAACACTTAAGTCGCGTCGATCGATTCGCGCAAATGTCGAAGCTAGAGGAGGTCATTGCCAAAAAACGTCAGGAAATTCTTGAAAAACAAAGAACCACAGAATTAGCTAAGCAAGTAGCAGCTGCTCAAAGTATTGCATCTAAACAAAATGTCGAAGAGGCGTGAGTTATGGTTGAGTTAAGTGTTTAATTGACAGCGTAGTTTATATAATTTTTGTTTTGTTTCCAGAGCACCCGAGGATGAAGAAGTCATTGAAACAGTACCACCACCAACGCCACAATCATCATCCTCAACAACCATAATTGGATTGAGTAGTCAATCGAAACTTAAAAATACATTTTGTAATGATGGTTCTTTCCTTACGCATTTTAAAAAGATTCTAGAAAAACACAAGTGAGTACCAACTAACCTATCAATCCCCTGCCAGATGTTGTCTTGTTTATAATATGGAAAATTTATTAGAATATCTATGCAGCTTAATATAGAAAAATGTCAACATATTGGCAAATGTAGAGTATTCCAATGTACTGAAAGTTGATGTATATTGCATCTTTGTAAATTTTTTTCGTTTACAATTGGTAAAAGACTAAAAAAGGTGTTATGTTAAGACAAATGGAAAGTTGAGAAACAATTTTTGTTTTTTCATGTCCGTGAATTCAGTACACTTTGGGAACTTACATCTAATTTTTTTGTCTACCCACTGAAATCAGTGCCCAGTTTAGTCCGTACTTCTTTTGGAAATATAGGTTGTGTACGTCATTTATATTTTTAAGCCAATAGTTCCGACTGAATTGATCTTCAATTTAAGGAATTATATTCAGTTTCCATCTTAAAAGAGTTAATTGTAAATAACAGATCCAATGCCGATGCCTTGATGTATATTTTGGGAATATTTGTATTTTTGCACACTCTTTTAGCCATGGCGAAATTTAGACAATCGTTTGCTCCTCAGTTTTCGTCTTTCTAAACAACTGTAGAGACTGCCTCGATGTTCCTTCATAACAGTTTTTTCTAAAGGCATTTTGCACTCAGGTATTCTACTTCGTCTTATGGTATCAAGTGCAAGATTTTAGGTTAAAGCTCCAAAAGCCGCAAGTAAGTAAAATAATTTATCAACAAAAAATCCTATTATTTTGGTGACATGGAATTATTCTCAACAGACCAACTACAACGTTGAAAGATGCTTCTTAGCCTGGATCCTTATTATTGCCAGTTTTAACCTATGTCATAAAATTAACGGTTATTATCAACTTTTTTTTTAAATCCTTTCAACCCACAACCAGTCTATCAACTTCAGGATGAGTTCTGGGAAGACATTTGAGTTGTCATTGTAATGAAGGCACTGTCGGATCTTTATAAATTTGTTTGATGAATTGGTTTATTGTATCAGAGGTATAACTCGGTTAGTGGTTAGTTACTCTAGGGAACTGAATCAGCGAACAGTATCAGTTACTGTAAAAGAGTTTTTTTTAAATCTTTTTGCACTTAGCATATGGAGATTTGTCTGTGTAGAGATTCGATGTATAAAATTGGATTAAAAGAGTTAGAAAAAGAATTGTATTGGAGTTTCTAGGTGTAATAACTCAGCAATTAAAGAACTCTTCACCAGTAAACTCTAACTATTGAGCGTTCAACTCCAATTTGTTTTTCTTCCATCACATTGTCAGCTTTTTCAGCTTTAGTCGTTTTGGAACAAGAGTCTCATTCTTGTTTGGAATATAAAAATTCAGTTCTTATAATTTCACGGGTATTTTGGCCTACTTATTGCCCAAAATTGAGATATATGTCATTGGAAAGCTTGGCTCTTGGTACATCATTATTTGTATGAACACAGAGCTTTTTCTTGGTTTCAACATTCTAGTCAGACAATACCGGAAGGTTTTGAGAGTTTTGCTGTGTTTAATCTCCTTACGGGCCTGGTAACCGAGTTCGCTCGAATATCGGGCGTTAATAGTCGAGCAGAAAACACTCTTGACCCTCAATAGTACACTATCCCTTCTGTTCTAGGCACATCTGACCATTGTGTTGCATAAGCTAATGTCTTGTACCAAAACTAGCCAGTTAAAAAAGTGCTCCTTAGAAAACGTTTGTTATTACAAGAAATACCACATCAATGGTCTCAACAATTATGTAAGGATCTTTAACTTATCACTATGCAAACAATACTGCAATGTCTGAAATGCAGTTCAAATGTTGGGTCATATGTACAACAATATGAGGAATTTTTTTTTCTTTCGACTTTTTTAGCTCTTTATAGAAAGCTTATCTTTAATCCCGTCCGAGAGTGTTATGACCTGTACTTGAGGGCGTAAATCATTTTATGGGAACAATTTTCTTTCGTAAGCGTGAGTCCTTAAAGATCTCAATTCGCTGGACCAAATACTATCCCCGCTTTTGCTCTGTAGAGAAGGTCTTTAGCACTGACAAAATCAATTCGTAAGATTTTTCATCTATCCAATTCTTCAGGTCTCGTTTTAAGCGGATTGAAAGCAGCATTTGTCAAACAGCTTATATCCAATCAGGGAGAAATCTTTTATTGTCACCTCCTAATCATCGAACGTCAATTACGTCCCTTCAATCCTCTCAGCGTTGCGTTTTTGTCTGCGTCAACGTCACAACGCTGTAAGTTTTTTTCTTCGTACTGTCAAAGGGTTGGGCATCTTTCTTTTTAGCTGGTTGAACTGACCTTAGAGACTCATTGAGTAACCAATTTTTGGAATGTTCCATAAGTCTTGTCGTCAGTACAAATCCTTGTCTTCTTATCCATTGTATTCCCCACCATGCAAGGCTGGACAATAGACCCCAAGTCGTCCTTGGGGAGAGATTTCGTTTCATGCCCGACAGGCCAGTAATTTGCTGAGAAATCTCCATAAAAAAAGGCTCTAACGCAGTGCGTTCGTCTACGTTTCAGTTGTGTATTGCTTATCTCTTTTAGAGAGATTACTGTTTTGGACTAACAGAAGGCCAGTTTTTTTTCCATAGCACTCCGTTTCAAGGAAAGAGCGTTATGTAGTTCTAGTGTTCTGTCATTGCGTCCCAAGTCATTTTCGCTAATCTCCTTATCGCCCTCGTGCAGTTGAATGACTTACTCTACTTCGCCTGTCAAACTCCATCTTTCATATCTAGGTTAGAGAAGCGGTTGTGCAGGAGATTATCCTTTGCTTTGAAGAAATCGTTTTGATTTTGCTTCACAGCCGAGAGCCAGACGTCAGAATCCTCACCACGGCAAGACGAAGACCAAGACTTTGGCAATGTTAAAGCTGAAATTGTGATTGAAGTGTTGGGCAGCGCTTGGACAAAAATTAAATCGTTGCTTTAGTTAAAGCCAATGGTAACTTACTTAAGTTGACTCTACAGTCCGGGAGCGACTCAGCCAGCTCGGTCCCTAACTAGTTGTCTCCAGTTTCGCACGTCCTCTCCCACCTACGTGGGTCGCGGTCTTCCTATACTACGCCGTCCCTCACGATTGGATTCGAAGACCTTGTATGGGGTCGGGACCGAAAATTATCCAAAGAATTTTTTCCAGAACATTCTAAGATGTTCTTATCTTGACAATGTCCTCATCGCCAAAAACAGGAATGATGAGAGGACTTTATTAATCAACAGCCTTCTAAGTGCAAAGAAACAGGCAAGAGTTATTCCCCGTTTGATTTCAACGCTGGTATCTTTTTTTTCTGAATTTATAGCTTTCAAAGGTAGAAAAAGTTCTTTAACTACAAGAAAGTTATAGCTGTCCATGGTAACGTGTCTCGTTCAAAGTCATAGGTTTTCACAAAAAAAAAGAAACATTAAGAAACTTGCATCAAAAGAGAGGCAAGTCCATACTTTTAACCTTTAAGGAGCACAACTAAACATAATTATATTAAATAAACATATTATGCTGTGCTTATCTGGAGATTTTGGTCGTTCGTTGTGTATGTTATTAAAATAATTTTCCTTTGTTAAAATCAAATTTATTATCGGTTTAATCTTTAAAAATACCATTGAAAAAACAATATACTTAATATGAATTCATTTAATTTCAGGCCTGAGCCACCGCCGCCACAACCTGAGCCAGAGCCTGAACCCGAGTTAGAAGCTCAAGCTGAACAAGATAGAGAGCCAGAACCTATTCCCTATGAATCTTCTATTCTCAATGAACAACAACAGCAACAAGATATGCAACATCAACAAGATATGCAACATCAACAAGACATACAACATCAACAACACCAAGCACAACAGCAACACCAACACCAACAGCAGCAGCAACAACATCTACCACAACAACAACAGCTACTACAACAACAGCACCTCCATCATCAGCAACAACAACAACAACATCAGCAAGCTCCACAACCCTTAAAGATTGAAACTCAAATGCCTCCAACTGAATTACCTCCTCCACCAATAGTTCCAAGTTCATACTTTAATCTTGTAATTCCTCCACCAATGATGAATTTACAAGTTACAGTTCCACCACCACCTCCACCACCACCACCAGTACCAGTACCCCTGCAACAATGCATTCCACCACTATATATGATACCACCACCAGAGCCACTGCAATTGAATACAATTCCTCCGCCAAAGGAATTCGATCTGAATGCCATTCCTAAGCCAGAGTTCAACTTGGATGCAATTCAGGTGCCAACTGAAACGACAGAAAAAGGTGGGTCAGAAATAAAATATTAGTGTTGAGTGGATTTCGTGTAGTTCTGTTCCTTTAAATTATGGTTTTGACTTTGAATAATAAGTCATTAATATCCTGAATTCTACTCCTTGATCCTTAAAACCAAAAAATGTTTAATTTTCGACATTGGCGTACCGTTTTATTTTTTTTCTTAATTTTCGAAATTCCCAATATTTATGACCATACAAAAATGCAAGGACACCACACTAGTCCACATCTAACTACTATTTATTTTTAATGTGTTAATTTGTTTTGGTAAACGAGATTTTATGTAGTTTTTTCAGACAACTCAAATGACTCTATAACATTACCGACATCATTAGAACAATTAATCGATTTGGTTGCCGATTTTGGTGATGGTTATGAAGATAAAATACGTTCGCATAAAAACGCTTTACACCCATCCTTGTGGTAATGAAAAATATCTATTTTTTTTAGTGTACATTTTTTTAATTCCGTTTTTAGATAATCAAAATTTAATTCAATTGAATTTAGTTTTGCACGAAATATTATATTTAACTTTACTTTAAGGATTTTGAAGATATTGAACTGCTTAAGAGTTTTTAGTTATTTTAGATTAGGGAGAGTTATTTGAAAGATTTGTTTGAATAGGTTAGAAGGAAACGTTAGAATCTAATATAAACAGATATTCTTATTTGTCTCTCAAAAACAGTCACATGAAATTGTAATTAATTCAAACACTTATGTATATATTTTTATCAGGAAAGTTTTGAAAATTATATTTTATAGATATCGTTCCATCAAAATGTGTTAAAAGAAAATCAACATTTTTTATTTCTAAGAATTCAGTTCGAAAAAAAAGTGGTCTCTCGCGTTGGACTTTTATCGTTAAGGCCAAGTCTACGTCGCTATACAGCTCGTCGTTCTGTATTCTCCTTTACTCACCTTGTTTGAATACGGGACCGTAGATCACGCGAGGAACTTTTCTCTCAAAACGACCCAAAGTGCTTTCATCTACCTTTGTCATAGTCCAAGCTTTTGCATCTTACAGCAGGATGGGGATGATAAGGGTCTTATATAGCGACACTTTAGTTGCTCGAGAGAGAGATTTTCTACTCAATTGCTTTCTTAGCCCAAAGATTCGAGCTGTAAAGAGGTTATCAGGATGCAAGTTTCCGGATTTACAAAACCAACCCACTGACGAAAACCGGAATAAGTTCAAAGAAGCTAGGAAGACCTGTAATGGACATATTCCACGCATTAAAATGACTAGAAAATACTATAAAGTCCCAAAGTTTGTAAAAATGCCTGGTCATTTGTAAAAAACGCAACAATACGTGGTCGTCGGTACCGACGCTTATCAAGACGGGACTAATCTTTATCTATAGGTATCTTTTCGAATGGATAAAAAACAGCATTTGTCAAGCCTGTCCCTAAAAAAGGCAAATCCTTCTCCCTTCTAACTAATTGCACTAACAATTCTTCTTTCCTAGGTCATAGAAACGCTGATCAATTTTCAGCTTAATATTTTGAACAACCAAAGCTTCTAAATGACCAGAAGTATGGCTCTCGTAACAATAGGTGCACTGGGTAACTCACCGAACAGTGGAACAAATCTCTACATCGTTTTAGGGAAAGTAAGATTGTTGCACTTGATATTGATAAATCTCTTCTTTCGGGCCGTTCACAAAATAAACGCTTGTGTGCTGCAAGGCTCCGTTTTGTCTCCACTCTTCCTTAATTTTATAAATGATCTTTTGTCTGAAACTTCTAATTTGCTTAATTGTTTCGTTGATGACACTTCAAATTCGTTTTTAGATTCTCATCATTGTCCTTCAGATGTGGACTACAACTACAGCGTATGATAAGCACATTTAATTCTGATATCGATAACATTAATGGGGAATAAAAAACCGTGTAGAATTCAGTGCTTCAAAAACTCGTCTTTCTAACACTGAAAGCTTTTGAAAAGCCCTTGATTTTTCACCCTTTTTTGTACACATTTAAATTGTGTCAGGTAAACTCAATATATTTGATTTGTCTCGCTAAATTTTTCTTATTATTTTTTGTCTTGAATTCTGTTTCCTTTTTTCACTTAAAATTGCCAATAATATTGCATCCATCTTCAAAACAGCAAACATTTTACTTCAGAAACAAAATAAAAATTGATGATCCTTCAGTTCTGACAGTTCGAAGCAATTTCGAAATCGATCGAATCGAAGAACATTTTCATTTCACGCGAAATTGAAAAGTGATTTCAATTCACTTTCGATCGAAATTCGGAACATGGGTGATAGAGTTGTTTTCAGCTTCTCAAACTCCAAAACAATTTATACAAACTCAGGCGTTCCTCAAAGGAGCCACCTCGGTCCTTTGACAGGTCTCTTAACTATCAAAGATGTTAATACTGTCATTGATAATTCAACTATCTCCATTTACGCTGATGACATGAAAATTCTGTGAATTCTGTCTTACTCCAAAATGATCTTGACTCATTTCATTAAATTTCTTACAACTCAATGTTGCTAAAAAATGCTTATTCCTTACTCTTAAGCGATCACATTTTCTTTCCCGAACTTAGAGTCTGTACGATGTTACCATTCATTCTGTCCATTTTTGTTGCGGTCCGGGAGTTATTTGCAACACTCAGTTAAGTTTTTGAGCCCATTTAGATTATTTCATTAACAAAGAATTCTCAAACCCCTATGACACTAAATCCCTATACAATACCTGTCTTAGACCTCTCCTTGAATATGCTAGTCAAGTCTGGTCCTCTTCATGAAAACTATCAAACTATAAAAGTTAATCTATACAACGCAGGTTTCTTTGATTTGCACTCCGTATTATTCCTGGGGTGATAATCTATTCTTACCATTTTATTATAATGTGCAAGCCCTCCAAAAACGACGCGAAGTTGCTGATATTTTTTTTCTACATCTGCTTTTAGCATGGACCTTCCTCGTAACCACATAAATTACGGCTTTTGAGGGCCTATTTCAATGCGCTAAACATAACTTACAATTTACATCTCACCATGTCTTTCATATCAGTTCTACCTCTTTAAGAAACAATCTCTACAATTGGCTCTAAGATATTTTATTTGCTGTTTAATTAGAATTAGAACTAAGGCATAGTTACTTGCAAAAGGTCGACTGCACTTATATCCGTGTACATATTTTGACTGGAAATGATACAGAGTGTAATGTCAAATCAAAGAGGCTATTTTGAGTTGGATATGTTATTTCCTCACCAAGGACAAGGTCCATAGCTGAACAGAGAAAGATTTTTAGATTTTTTCTTAGCTAAACACATTAAGCAGTTTAATAGCATAAATAAAACAAAATGAATTTTTTTTTATTTAAAAACTAAATATTAAAAATAAATATGTAAACCATTACCATAAATGGGTCGTTTGAAATTAACTTCGAAAACAGATTTAAAAAAAGTATAAAAACAAGAGGACCTCATACAGGATTGGATTTCAAAATGATTGATGTCAACAGTCTTCTCGATGATGGATAAAACCTTACCATTGTTCTACTACAAAAAAATCCAAACAAATTGAGTCAACTGTTATTGTTATTGCAAAAATTAACATTACGCCTATACTATAGTTTAATTAAACAAATTAATTTCATTTCATTTTAAATCTTCAGGTTTCTGTTTGAGAAGGATTCTGAGCAATATATTAGTTACCGAAAAGAATTGGAAGCTTCCCGATTAGATCACCAACTGCAAGAGCAGGAACTGTTCGAGCAAGATGAAATGCAACACTTTGACTTGGCTAAATCTTCAAAAACATTTGATGATAAGTATGATCCTGAGTGTGTTATGGATCGCGATGAAGATTCAGATGATGAGTACATGCGAGGTATGATGGATCGAAATCGTGACAATCTAAAGCGACGAATCGAATGTCGCAATGAGATAATGGAAGAAGAGCGTCAGCGAGAAGAGAAGAAAAAGCAACGCAAAAGTCGTTGGGGAGAAAAGTCTGACGAAATACCACCTGCTCTTTGTACTCTGGGTAACCAAAACAAACCGGTATTGTCTGCTGTACAACGAACAGACCCAGCTTTGTTGCAATACGCACGTCAAAACTATGGCACAACAGAATTAGAAGAAGACGAATGGAGAAAGTGTGAGGAACACTACAAGGTCAATCTGCTTTATCAGGATATGTTGAAAAAACGACAAGAAATCGATCGATTAGCTAGATCGGGTAAATTTAAGTACGAATATGATTCGGACGAAGATGTGACTGGGGGAACTTGGGAACACAAGTTACGTAACGCTGAAATGGAAGCCACAAACGCCTGGGCATCGGCCCTTACAAAACAATCTGAAGGCAAGCATCATATTGGAGATTTTTTACCTCCAGAAGAACTGAAAAAATTCATGGAACAATACGAGGCTAAGAAGAGCAACAGACAACCGGACTTGAGCGATTATAAGGAATACAAACTTCGTGAGGATAATGTTGGTTTTCAAATGTTACAAAAGCTCGGCTGGAAAGAAGGTCAAGGTTTGGGATCGGCTGGAACTGGAATTGTTGATCCTGTTAATAAGTAAACATGCATTTTTTGTTGCGAACTCTCGTTTTTAAATAAGTATCCTCTAGAGCTCCACAGCGAGATGGTCATCAGGGTTTGGGTGTGGCAAGTGCTGCTGCACCTGAAGATTGCGACAATGAATACGATGCTTATCGGAAGAGAATGATGCTGGCTTATAGATTTAGACCTAATCCATTGGTACATTTTTCTTTTTTTTGCCATTAAATAAATCTGTATTTACTTTTATTTTCTTCTCTTATTTCCAGAATAACCCTCGACGAGCATACTATTAATATTAGAAAATATTAAAAAGGATAAAATCATCCTATATTATTAGAAGTAAATAATTTACTTCCTTATGATTATAATATAATAGCATGAGTACATGACTATTAAGATAACTACAATAGATGTTGTTTCGAATTTGATTTGATTTGTCTTTTATTTTTATATCATGTAAAAAGCTCCATATAAAATAGATTTTATTTTTCTTAGCCCCTACCTAGATTTAAAGGTAAGCAAAATTAGTAGAAAAGTCCTTAATTTCTGTTACTTTTAAACTATAAGTCCTACCTACATTTCTTTAAGCATGAAAAAAAGATTTATTATTTTCCAACTAAACATACATATGGTACTTTTCTGTACGATGAACCGTTCTTGAGTTATTTAAAAAATCCATCATAAAATCGTATTGGTAAAGAAATGGTGGTTAAATTTTAAGGGCCAATGTTGAATATAAATTACTCCTTAAGGTCAAGTCGTTTTCTGCATCTTGTTTGATATTTATGAATTTGAAGCTAACTCAATTTGAACCATGGAAATTCACGGAATCTAGCAACACATTAAAGCTATTCAGGCTTTTTATGAAAAAAGGCGATCAATTTAATCATCCAAATGTGCGTACAATCGGAAAAATCTTGCAAAATATGAGCAAACCGAGTCTGTGGGAAATGTGAAAACACCAGTGCATGCTCGTACAGCTCGTAAGCAAAAAATATTGTTCGCGAAAGAGGCTGAAGAGATGTCCACATCAACTCGTCGGCGTTCCCAACAATTGCACCTCTAATGCTCGTCGTTGATAAACATTATTATAATTCAAGAACTAAAGTCTTTTGACTTTTCAAGCGTCGTCAAAGAAAAAAAATTATCGTCAGTGATAAAGCACTCACCTCAGTGGATTCGTCAATAAGCAAAATTACCACATTTGGGCAAATGATAATCCAAGAGTGAAACTAATGCACCCACAAAGAGTGACTGTTTGGTGCGGTTTATTAATGCATTATCAGGCAGTTACCGTGTGCTTTCGTGAGATGATAACGAGCTTTTTATGGCCCGGATTTTAGGAAATGGATGTGGACGATATGTGGTTTCAACAGGAAGGCGCAGGACGCAGCTAAGGAAACAATGTTTTTTGCGCGACAAATTCAATGGTTCTGTTATATCATGTGGCGGCGGCGACACACATTTGGACTTCTTTCTTTGAAAGGATGAACAAAACGTGAGACGATAATTATTTAGGCTTGGGGTGGCACTTTTTTTTAATTGGTATAACTAAGTCCTTTTTAAGGGCATCAAGGAAAATTCCCCTTTGAAAGCTGAGATTAAAAAGTAAGCTTAAAATTTTGAAAATGTTTTGAGTGTTATACTCCAAATCAAATCATCAAATAATTTAAAGCTTTAAACTAAAATTCAATAAGAAAAAACTTCTTGTTTGGAAAATACCACCAATAGTAGTGGTATGTTATAACACCATGCATTTTCAAAAGATGGAAACTTTGATAAATTTTCACTAATGTTTGAGAAAAAACTTATTAAACAGGTTTGCAACGTTTTCATATACGTTTTTTTTCGAGATATCTTAATGACCAGAACGTTTATTTACAAACAAACATATTTTCTCTACAGCTGGAATTTCAGTTTTAAGCTTAAGATCGCGTTATTCGGATGTTTTTTAAGGCAGTCAAATAGTTTTTCCTTTTTTAGTAGTGAGAAATTCTTCCAAGGCATTTCAACTTTCCTGAACCTTACCTTATTTATTTAAGGAAAGTTTCAAATGTATTTCTATGTCAAAATAAGGGGCCCGGAAACTTAAAACAAAACACAAATATTTATTTGGGTTTCTGTTTTTTTGAAGTTTCTTTTCTTCTATTTTTTTTTCTTTTGGGAACGAAATTTTTGACTCGGTTTCGGGGGACCGGGGGACCCACACAAACGTTTTTCAATTGTGGTTTCCGTAAAATTATTTTTAACTTCCCATAAAAAATTATCGTAATGGGTCCGATTTGTCAAATTGAAAATTTTGACATTTCTCGACGTTTCAAGGTCTATAGAGTCGAAATAAAACATTTTTAGAAAGATGTCTGTGCGTGCGTTTGTACGTACGTTCGCGACGTTTTTTCGTCCTCTATAGCTCAAGAACCAGAAGAGATATCGACTTCAAATAAATTTTGTTATACAGATAATAAGGCAGAAAGATGCAGAAAAGGCTCTCAAGAAAATTGAGTGGGTGGTTTTTTTACCATAGCAGTTTGAAAAAAAGGTGAATATTTTGGTTAACCCTAAATATCTTACGAACCAAAAACGCTGGAGACTTGAATTAAATTTTATATAATATATTGTAACGTGATACCAAACAGGTATATTTTTTGAAAAAAAAAATCAATATAACGGTTTTTTATAAATCAATATAACTGAAAAAAATAAATTTGTCACCTTCAAAATTTTACGACTGAAATATGATTTCATCTCTAAAACAATTTTGTGCAACGAAGAATAATGTTTTTGACATCTGATACAATTTTGAGAAAAATCTAATTGACAGTTTTTCTTACAAAAAATAAAAACCAAAAAAAAAATGTATAAAAGTTGGTAAAAATTGATTTTCGACTCAAATATCTTTTCAAAGCTTTGAGATATTGGCTTGAATTTACTTTTATCTTTCAAAAACTCTTGTTGTCAACATTCAGATAAAGTTTGAAAAAAATCGAATTGACAGTTTTTTTTACAAAAAATTAAAAACCGAAAAAAAAATTAACAAAAGTTCGTAAAAAATGATTTTCGACTCAAATATCTTTTAAAAACTTGGAGATAATAGGTTCTAACTAATTTTAATTTGCTAATTGAAGAAATATTGTTTTCAACATTGGGACAAATTTTGAGAAAAGTCGAATTGACAGTTTTTTTACAAAAAATAAAAACCTAAAAAAAATGTATAAAAGTTGGTAAAAATTGATTTTCAACTCAAATATCTCTGCAAAACTTTTAAATATGGGCTTCAAACTAATTTTATCTTATAAGAAATATTGTTTTCAACATTTGGTAAAAGTTTTAAAAAATTCGAGTTGATAGTTTTTTTTTACAAAAAATAAAACTTAAAAAAAAAACAATACTAAAACTTGGTAAAAATTTACTTTTGGCTCAAATAGCTTTTCAAAAATTAAATTGAAAATATTGGCTTCAAGCTTATTTTTTTTCACAGAAAATATTGTTTTCAATATTCAGTAATTTTTATGTAAAAATCCAACAGTCCGTTTTTTCATAAAAAATAAAATCTACAAAAAATAGTGCGCAAATTTGGTAAAAATTGATACAAGTTCATATAGACAAACTTTTAAGCAAGACAAATCGACAGACGGGATGGGAAGTTATCAGTGTGGGTCGCATCCCAGCCTCTTTTTTAATTAATGTTTTGAATTAGTTGTTTATTGAAGGATATCAAGTCACTTCAAAGTGTGTATATTAAACCAGTCATATACAATATTCAGCGGAATGTTGTACTGCCGCAATCACATTTCTTGGTGTTGCTTAAAATGTTTCAACTTGTTTAGCAGCAGTGCCGAACGTTGGGAAATTCTTAAGAAAAATGTCCACCGGTCCTTTCACAAACTTTCCGATACAAAATGGGCAGCTAGAATTAAGGCAGTGAAACCATTTGCAAATCATCTGAAAAACCTTAGAACATCATTAGAAGCCTTAAGCGATATTAATTTAACTGTTGAAGCTCTAAGAGATGTAAATGGTGTTTTAAAATATATGCACAAAATTGAATACGTCCTGATGTCTTCGATTTGGTGCAAGGTTCTTAACGCTATAAATGAAAGAAGTATCATTCTTTAAGGCAAAAACATGACTATTGAAGTTAAAATTCGAAATCTCGACAACTTGATCTCCGATTTGAACATTATTCGAAACAGATGGGATCAAATTTTTTTTGAATGCAAAGCAGTTTCTACTGGATTGGGAGATTTCCCAGAATCGTTTCCATAGGACCGAAAAAGGCAATTAAAGAGACATTTTGAAGAAAATAGAGGACCGGAGAGCAAATTAAAACAGACGATGAAAAATTTGAATGCTACATTTTCATTTTTATGGAAGTTACAAGGTTACCAAAAGTATACTCGCATTTGTCTCAAGAGTTTATCTGAAACACATTTATGGAGCCAATTTTGAAGAAGAGCTTCCGTCATTGAGTTTGCTCAATGGTATTTATTCCCAGAACTTGGAGATGATTTTCAACAACATTTGTGTTGTTCTCCGTGTGCTTTTCACAATACATGTAAGCGTAGCTAGCTAATGCCGAACGTCTTTTTACCGTCCTTACCAGAACAAAAACAATTCATCGTTCGTGCTCATCACAATATCACGTTTCCGGACTTGCTAAACTATGCATCGTAGCACCTTTGCAAAGGAAATTGAATTTCGATGTGATTATATAATACATAGTTTTTTAAAGACACATTTCAAATACTTTTACTTCGCTCTATTTTATTTTCATAATAGGTTCATAGATCTTCAAGCTAATTTTTTTTCAATAGTTAATCGACCGTCTTATCAGTTACTAGTATGCCGTTGGCAATATCGAATTGAATGTATGATTCTGTTCGGAATCTGATCTAATCGCAAGCAGAAATATTTTCTATCCATCCTCCATTGCACTTACACTGAACGATTCCCGTGAGATTGATTTAATGATTAACACTTTTTTCGGTTCACTTTGCAAACAAAAAATTATTATTTCCGTTAATTCCAACCAATTTCATGCTATTTGTAATTGAAATTAGAACGTACCCTATCAGTAGGAAGGAAAACCAAGACATTCAGTTCTATCACGAAACAGGTTGCCTGGTTTTTCAAAAAGTAACTTAAAACTATAGCAGGTTTCATAAGTTCAATGGTTCTTCTATCAACTATGTACATGCTTTCACTACGTTATTTAAAACATCAAATTGGATAGAATTACTTAGGTCCTCAACTTTATTGGGGGCCAATAGGCAAGCCCTGTTGAATTGTACTGACTTTCCTATTGGTAAGATTACACCATTTCTAGGTAACTTACCATCTTCATCCAAACAAAATTCTAAATACGGATCAAAAATATACTTGAATCAAAAGTTATTAGCAAAAGATCGTATTCTATGGGCTTCAGCAACAGAAAGCTCACAAAAATGGGTAGGTTTAGGCGACTTAAGGGACTTGGATGCAAGGCAAGTTTCTAGATCTGAAAAATCGCATTGTAAATTAAGGCAAATTTATTGGAAAGTTAGTCAAGAAAAGTTACCCTAACTATCAAGAAAAAATCAACTTATTTCAGAATGACAATTGAACATGTTTTTTTTTTCAATTGACTTAAAGCTGAACTTTATAACTATACGATTCATTTATTTCATTTATTTATTCATTATTATTTATTTGGTAGTTTTTATACTATAAACTTGAAGTAAAGGTTTGTGAAGTAAAGTTCTAAATTTGAAACTCATGACACTTGGAAAACTAACTAGTCAAAATGTAAGTTCAAAGAATGAAGTTGACTGCAAATGAAGTCCCTAATGTTTGGCTGATCCTGCCCAATATCAACTTAGTTCTTCGAATGTCATGAATTCCAAATTCAGAACTTTACTTCACAAACCTCAATTTTATGGTACAAAAACTATCAATAACATTATTGTCTACAAAACACTCCTTTCAATCAAGCTTCAAATCCATCACGATTTGTATTTCGTATTGTAAAGAAATATTACTTATATCTTTGTCAAACTGACAAGGAGTCCTTTTACAAAAACATTAAATGGAGTTGAGCGGACAATAAATAAGTCATAGGGTAATAAAGTTCAGCTTTCAGTTGAATAAAAAATATGATAAACTTTAATTTTGACAGAAGTAGACTTGACTTGATAATTTGGGAGATTTTTCTCGACTAACTTTCCAATCAACTCCCCATTAAAGTTGCCTTAATTGCCATAATCAGGTACTAGAAACTTGCCTTATTTTCAAGTTCCATATGTGGTCTGAGCCTGCCCATTCTGTGAGACAAAAGGAAACGACAACTATGAAGAAAACGGCTTTCAAAAAATGGACTCACGACAGAGAAATTATTTTATGGACTTTGTACTTATTTTATTTAAGTTAAAAAATCAAAACCAAAAAATAGACGAAATAAATTAAAAACGAAATGGAATAACATAGCTGAGCAGCTGAAAAATAAGGTTGCTCCAATAAGAGATGAGTATGGATACTAAACTTCTTTAAACCCAGAAGCAAAAACTTATGATTTATAAACAAGAGATTGTAAGAAAAGAAGCAATAACGGGTTTTCCAATAATTGCGGGAATATTTTTTTAAACTGAATAAAACAATTTCAAGTACCCGTGGCCTGATAGTTAGTGCTTTTGAATGTCATGCAAAGAGGTCTTGGGTTCAATGCCATCTAAACTTTTTTTGCACGGGTACAACCTCTTATGAGGATATGACAAATCCTGGGAGAGTAATTCCAGTCATAAAACGTGCTTTCTCCATTAAGCCGTTTGGATTTCGGATTAGGCATAAAACTGTAGGTCCCCTCCATTCCTTAAAGGTTGAGAGTTGTAAGGTAATACGCCCTTTCAACGGACTGTGCCGCGACGCCTAATTTTTTAACTTCCCATAGGAAGTTATTGTAATGGGTCCGATTTGTCAAATTGAAAATTTTGACATTTCTCGAAGTTTCAAGGTCCCTAGAGTCGAAATAAAAGATTTTTAGAAAGATGTCTGTGCGTGCGTGTGTACGTACGTTTGTACGTCCGTACGTTCGCGACGTTTTTTTCGTCGTCCATAGCTCAAGAACCGGAAGAGATATCGACTTCAAATAAATTTTGTTATACAGATAATAAGGCAGAAAGATGCAGAAAGGGCTCTCAAGAAAATTGCGTGGGTGGTTTTTTTACCATAGCAGTTTGAAAAAAAGGTGAATAATTTGGTTAACCTTAAATATCTTACGAACCAAAAACGCTAGAGACTTGAATTAAATTTTATATAATATATTGTAACGTGATACCAAACAGGTATATTTTTTGAAAAAAATCAATATAACGGTTTTTTTTATAAATCAATAAAACTAAAAAAAAAAAATTTTCACCTCCAAAATTTTACGACTGAAATATGATTTCATCTCTAAAACAATTTTGTGCAACGAAGAATAATGGTTTTGACATCTGATAAAATTTTTAGAAAAATCTAATTTTTACAAAAAATAAAAAACTAAAAAAAATGTATAAAAGTTGGTAAAAATTGATTTTCGACTCAAATATCTTTTCAAAACTTTGAGATATTGGCTTTAATTTACTTTTATCTTTCAAAACATCTTGTTGTCAACATTCAGTTAAAGTTTGAAAAAAATCTATTTGACAGTTTTTGTTCAAAAAATTAAAAACCGAAAAAAAAATAACAAAAGTTCGTAAAAAATGATTTTCGACTCAAATATCTTTTAAAAACTTGGAGATAATAGGTTCTAACTAATTTTTTCTTATAAGAAATATTGTTTTCAACATTAGGACAAATTTTGAAAAAAGTCGAATTGACAGTTTTTTTACAAAAAATACAAACCTGAAAAAAAATGTATAAAAGTTGGTAAAAATTGATTTTCGCCTCAAATGTCTCTTCAAAAATTTTAAATATTGGCTTTAAACTAATTTTATCTTTTTTCAACATTCAGTTAAAGTTTGAAAAAAATCTATTTGACAGTTTTTGTTCAAAAAATAAAAACCGAAAAAAAAATAACAAAAGTTCGTAAAAAATGATTTTCGACTCAAATATCTTTTAAAAACTTGGAGATAATAGGTTCTAACTAATTTTTTCTTATAAGAAATATTGTTTTCAACATTAGGACAAATTTTGAAAAAAGTTGAATTGACAGTTTTTTTACAAAAAATACAAACCTGAAAAAAAATGTATAAAAGTTGGTAAAAATTGATTTTCGCCTCAAATGTCTCTTCAAAAATTTTAAATATTGGCTTTAAACTAATTTTATCTTATAAGAAATATTGTTTTCAACATTTGGTAAAATTTTTAAAAAATTCGAATTGACACTTTTTTTTACAAAAAATAAAACTCTAAAAAAAAAAACAATACTAAAACTTGGTAAAAATTTTCTTTCGGCTCAAATAGCTTTTCAAAAATTAAAAATATTGGCTTCAAACTTATTTTATTTTAGAGAAAATATTGTTTTCAATATTCAGTAATTTTTATATAAAAATCCAACAGTCCGTTTTTTTCATAAAAAATAAAATCTACAAAAAACAGTGCGCAAATTTGGTAAAAATACATATAGACAAATTTTTAAGCAAGACAAATCGACAGACGGGATGGGAAGTTATCAGTGTGGGTCGCATCCCAGCCTCTTTTTTTTTTAACCAAGTTGTATGTGAGATGAATAAGGATTTATCTATATTTGAGGAGACTACCATTTACATTATGTGTGAAATAAAGACAACATAATCGATGCATCGATGAACCGGCAATTTTGTCCCTTCATCCAAAATTGGGCCTTATCGCTAAAGATGATATTTTGATAAAAATTCGGATCAGTTTGCCACTGCTACAAAATCACAAAACGAGATGCAGCTTATGGTCGACTGGCTTATGGGTCAGTTGGATTTTGTATAGATGCAGGCTAGAATCAAGGAGCGAAATTCGCCATGTTGAGGTCTTGTGATAGGCATCTTGCGAGCGACGCTGAATGGACTGCCTCGGATTCTGCTGCACATTTTTATGAACAGTGGTGATGTTCTCGGCAGATATTGCGTTTGGTTGACGTACAAGTGTTGGCTGATTGTTCTTTTAGACAGTGGACTCAAATTTGGTTACGAAACGTTAAATTATGGCTTAACCAAAACCACGCGTTAGCCGGTCATGCATTTGACAGGCAGGCGCGACTCAAGATTTTTTTTTAAAATAAACAATAGAACAAATTGCAATGGCTGCGTTCAATCTCAGACAGATAGGGTATCCGGGTACCCTTTTTGTTAGTGTTTTATGTGTAAAATAACAGCTTATCAAAAATAGTTGAGATGTCAAAAAGGAATCCCAAGGTATCCCAGAATTTCTGGTATCTGACAGAACAGCTGATTCAACACATGGTTGAATTTCAAGAAACTTGAAAATTGATTTCAGCTTTTTGTATTTGTTGGTAAACAAAAAGATACAAAAAGTTAGTTGAAGTTTCATATGAGGATGTTCTGTACATAATAGACGATGAAGAATCTATTTGCCTTCGAATTTTAGAAGGTTATTTTGATCTATTTTTTTAAACTTCAAAATTGACTTATTTTCTTCTCGTTTTGTAGATGACCAGTCTAGTGTCTAGCATTCTGAAGTTGAAGAACCTCATCCTGTTCCAGAGTAAGAACAAAATACAGGTAAATATATATTTATCTTGTGGAAATAAATAAATCTAACTTTTTTGTGTTTATGTATTTGGTCGCAGGAAACCTTAAAGTCCAAAAAACGAAATAAAAGAAACGTTTAATACTAATTTAACTTTATTTAGGAAGAAGGTATTTAAAGCGCGATGTGCTTCTCTCAAACTCGATATTAAGACTGCATCATGATAATGAATGGTCATCGTTGTGTAGCTCGCTGCAGGCAGCCTCTATCGAGACTCGCGCCTGTTGTCGTGTTGCTCCGTGATTGGCCGACTTATGGTGGCCTCTAACACTGCTCGAAGGGTTGCCAGAACACTCCGCCACAGTGGCACCCCAGAAGGCTTACGCACCTTTAGGTATAACGCCCTGGAATCCGGACACAGCGGCCTCTAGAGGTGTGGTAAGGCTGAGTTGTTATTATTTGTGGCGGTTCTGGAGAAGGAGATGATGAACTTGAAGGTGCTTGAGCTCCGACGGTGCCGGTGTCCTCATCGGCTTCAAGATACGCTGGCTTTAGACGGTCTATAGACAGTTTTATTTGCTTACCTCTGATGTCAAGGGTGAAGTATTTGTCGCTGCGCCCAAGTACTTTATAGGGTCCCTCGTAAGGCGGAACGATTGATGAGTTGATGATTTTAGATCTTGGTGAACGAATGGCTGCTGCTCGGTGTGCCAGGCCGTCTGCTGAGGTTTGGTTTGGCGCATCATACGTCTAAGGTCTTTAACGAACTCGCATTGCGACTGATTCACGATCGTTGGAGCCAGTAAATCTGCTGGTAGCCTGAGTGACGTTCCATACACCAGCTCTGCTGCGGTGGCTTTCAAATCTTCTTTAAGGGTCGCACGAAGGCCAAGTAGTATCAGTGGGAGTCGTTGTACCCATCGATTGGAGTCGTTACAATTTATTGCTGCTTTCAACGTCCGATGAAATCGCTCAACGATTCCATTAGCCTGCGGGTGATACGAAGTCGTCATTGAGTGATTAGTTCCTATGCACTTACAAAGTTCCGTGAAGATCGACGAGGTGAATTGCCTCCCCTGATCAGAAGTAATTTGCAAAGGAGGTCCAAATCGGGAAATCCATCCGTTGATGAGCGCGTTCGCACAATTGATTGCTGACATATCTATCATTGGGTACGCCTCTGGCCACCTTGTGTAGCGATCGATGACTGTCAAGAGGTAGCGATATCCTTCAGAAGGCGGAAACGGTCCTAGAATATCGACGTTGATGTAGACAAAGCGTTCGCCAGAAGTTAGGTAGCGTTGAAGTTCGGCTCTCGAGTGGCGTTGTACCTTCGTTCCCTGGCACGGAATGCAAGTTTTTGCAAAATTAGCACAATGTTGGCGAATGTTAGGCCAGATGAAGCGCTCTGTCATCAGTCGAACTGAAGCTCGGCGTCCAGGATGCGACAGGCTATGTGTTGCGTCAAAGAACGTTTTGCGAAGAGCCTTGCAGCGTTACCACTTCTCAAAAAAAAGTGGAAGTAGATTTTAGGAAAAAAGTGAAGTAGATTGAGAAAAATGGAAGTAGATTTCAAAAATTAACTTTTTCATATTTTTATTTTACAGTATTTCAATAAAAAAAATAGAAAAAAAAATAATTATTCAAGGCTCCATATCATATCCTTCAATATGTTAATGTAACATTTCTTAAATTAAATCTTGGTTGTTAGCAACGAAAAAGCAAAGATTGGGCTCGTGTTGGTCATATCAAATGACTTTAGGATGTTTTTATTGCAAATGACGAGTTCTTCAAGAAATAGTTATTATTGTAATCGTACTACAATTTTAGTACATCAAAAAACCTTTTATCTTTGTTTTTGGACAAACTTGAAAATATCTTTTCGTATTGAAAACAAACAATCAAATCCAAAATAAGACTAGGGCACAACTTAAAACATTAACAAACAGAAAAAAATAAAATGCACGACTGGTTCGCATGAACTCGCTCATGTATTCAAAAATGTCTGTGTAAAACTATTTCCTGTATTGAATTAAAACGTACCTGCAAAAACGTTTGTTTTCAAAAATGTAAATGCCATTTGGTTTCTCAAGAAAAAATAAAAAAAATTTTAATTTGCGTTTTAAAATCGTTTTTGAATTTCAGTTTAATAATGTTTTTGGTATATAATTTTGAACTTATTATTAGACGACTGGCATTTCAATTTTTTTAAAAATGATAACCCATTTTCAAGAAATCAAATTTCGAAAAAAATAATATTCGTTCTTAAATTGAAAATAAAAACAATGATATTTTTGGCAGAAAAAAAAATATCTTAGTTCTTGAGAAAACTCAAAAACAAAATAACGGTTCTAGCTGGGATGGGATAGCCTTTATATATTTTTTATATTGGAAGAAGCTAAACTAAGAACACAAATTTTAGCAAGAATTTAAAAAAATCTATCGATTTGTTTTTAAACCAAAAATCGAATTATCGATTTTTGACCATACAAATTTGTATTGAAACAAATGTTATTCTTAGTTTGAAAAAAATCAGGGGACCACTTTTTTCGTCTTCTCTACCGTCGTAATGTTATGTTTGATTAAAATCTCGAATTCAAATTTGTATACGAACGCAAAAATTGCCATACAGGCCCTTTATGATGATAGATAAAGATATTTACAAAATCAAACTATGTAAATTTGTTATTGGGAGATCCATAAGCTTTGAAAACGAAACAAAAACAATAAATAGTTTTCGTCTATTAAAATCAAGTCGTTGTTATTGAAATACGGCCTAGACATTTTCAACAACCCATTTTTACTAGAAATTATGATAAAGGTCCTTCTAGACCCTTTCATGTATGTCGAAAATGACAAAAGGGTTACACTAGAATACACTAGATAAGACGTAACTTAACTGCAAATGAAAATACTCAAGCGATTTTCAATTCTCTAGAAAGTTTTAGACTACATACAAGAGTGAGAGAAAAAAGGAGAAGATTCTGTCTATTTTTATTAAAATTGAAGTAGGTAAAAAACCAGATACTGAAAATGAAGTAGATTTCAATATTTTGATGATGGTGCGAAGTAGGAAGTAGATTTTAAATTTATTTGAAAAAAAGAAGTAGATCTACTTCAATTGAAGTAAAGTGGTAACGCTGGAGCCTTGGTAATGAACGGTAGGACTCTATTATGTGACACGTCACAATAAATTGGTTTGTTGAAGCTCGAGATCGTTTTCCTGCGACTCAGCGAGTTTCAAGTAGAGATCGTCCTTAGCATTGACCACGTCGATGCGCGACAACAAGTCTGCTGCATGGTTGTCTTCACCTTTAATATAGCGGATATCGGTGGTAAATTGGCTGATGAAGGACAGGTAGTTCGTTTGTCGTGGCGATGATTTTTCTGGTCGTTGTTGGAAGGCAAAAACCAAGGGTTTATGATCCGTTTGGATATGGAATTTGCGACCTTCCAACAGATCTCGGAAATGATTTACTGTCAGGTACATTGCGGTAAGTTCCCTGTCATAGGTGGAATAACCTTGTTGAGTCTTGGAGAATTTTTTCGAAAAATAGCCTAGTGGCTCGGCAACGTTGTCGACTAATTGATTCAAAGCAGCACCTGCTGCTATGTTCGATGCGTCCGTGACTAAACTCAACTCTGCTTCAGGTATGGGGTGTGACAGACACACGGCTTGGGCGAGAAGTTGACGGCAGCTTTCAAACGCTTCATTCGTAGCTTGGGTCCAGCTCAAAGGGGTTTTGTCGTTTTTTCGGTTGCCTGGGGTCATCGCTTTGGTCGCTGCAGGCAGCCTCTATCGAGACTCGCGCCTGTTGTCGTGTTGCTCCGTGATTGGCCGACTTATGGTGGCCTCTAACACTGCTCGAAGGGTTGCCAGAACACTCCGCCACATGTATAAAAACGGACAGATGATTGTAGAGCTACTAGCATAGAAGGTCGCTGAAAGGAAAGGTAAGTTATTCTTTCAGATGATTCAAAACCCCAAAGAAGAACCACTCTATTCCCTTTTTTTAAGGCTGGGAACATAAATCCATTCTGCTCTTCTTGGAGAAGTGTAAAAAAAAAGGACCAGCTCCTAGAACCAAAAACCCGGGGAAGAAAGTTTTTTCTAGAAATGAGAAATGAACGCAAAATGAGCAGAACTCTTAGCTTTAATAAGAGACTTTCTTCCTTACTCAAGATTCAAACAAAAAACCACAGTTTTTTCTCTAAGCTAAAAGTTGTTTTGTTTTGTTGCACTTTTTGCTAGAGATCCTAATAATTTGAAATCGTTAATAAGCAACTCATTTTAGATATCAAGACAAGTTTGTCCACATTTTATTGGAAATTCTAGTCGATGGCGCCCCTTGAATGGTTTTTAAAAAAGCGTTGGATAACCAAACGAATATATCATGCAAAAAAAGTTCATGTGTGGGTCCCACCATTAAGCTAGAACTTCATCTATTGTGCACAAACCAACACAAAATCTTACCGCAAAGCAACTTCTGCTCATTCGGAAATGAGGTCAAAATTCTTCCAAACTATAACTATATCATATATTGTCACTTCATAACAGTCCTCGTTTCTGTTAGGATAGTTTTCCCGAGTTTTCGCAAATAAATTATTAATCGTATAGAATTGCAATTGAGCTAAGAAGAAATTTAACATAGATTACAGATTAAGGTTATCTCTTATTTATTAAATTGTTTCGCACCTATCAATTCATTATCATCCCACGAATCAGTTTAATCATCTATTAAATGTTTTATCTCACAACAATTTTGACTTCGAAGCGAAGTAAACAGCTGAAAGTTGTTTTTATTTAGTAAGCGCTATCTCAATACAGCTATCCAACTCATTTAACAAGGTATCTAAAAATCCACCTATCCAAGATACCCTATCCAACACGAGATTGATAAATTGAACGCAGCCAATAATAATACAGTTGACAGCTCTCAAATCAGACTGCTCATGAGAGTCCCTTATTCTTATTCAATAAGTCAAAGTCAGCACTGGCTAACGCCTGATTGTAGCTTAGCTATAAAGTTTTATCATTTTCTCGTGTTGCTCGACGCTGTTACTTGCCATATTTGTTTTGAAAGAAAACATTTTGACAGAAAGTAAAAGAAACAATATGGCTGGCACAAGCTGTCAAATATCAACCCGTCTGGGAATAACGACTCTTAAACAATAAAATTCGATTTTTATCGCCATTTATTGGGTCCGTTCATTTTCATAGATTCACCCTGTCTGTTTGTCCAATAGTCCATCTAGTCAAAAATGTACTAGAATAAATTAACTGTCAATGTCATTTTTGTATTCAAATTTTCACAGCGCATGAGTATGAATATGAACCCTCCGAGACCATCATTCGAAACTAAAAACTTTTCCAAACACACCAAAATACTCACCCCCGCCCTCAGCAACAGCGACAGAGAATAGCAACAACCCCATCAGACACCCAAATCGACCACCATCATGATGAGACCGATATGCGATGAAAATTTGGGAAAATATCAAACTCGGTTTTCTGTGATAACAAAAAGCTCTGCGCACTAAACCCCCACAACATCAACGACAACGATATCCTTTTTTTACCGAGCAAAAGCGTTTCATATAATGTTTTCATCTCTTTCTCCCTCTCTCTGACTCTCATCTCAATCTCATTTTGTATGTTGAGTTGCTTCATGGTTGGGTTTTGGGTAGTTAAAAGGTGTGCATGTTTCTGTGGCTTTTTCATGGAGGATTCTACACTCAATGATGCTCTAACAAACTCATTCCCCTCTTTTTTGTATACATCAAACCGCCCCCACCCCTCTCTTCTCAACGAGAAAATTGTATCTTAAAATATTCATGAACGGTTTTTCATCTCTCTCAAACTGAAGCAGAGCCGAGTAAACGATAACACTTCGACTTTTCAACATTTCGTCAGATCCGCCTTGTAAAATATAAAAATAAAAATAAAGTTATTTTTAAATATAATTTAAACAAAATAAAATTCATTTCAACATCCTTTTCTATATTAAAATAGGATCCTTGTTCTAAGGATTCCTCTTTACATATTAAAGTATTTATATTCGAATCGATAACATATCACACTTGAAAGAAGTTTTTAAACATATATCTACAATACAAAAAAAAAACAAAGAAAGGAGCAGGATAATTTTATTTGGGTATCAAGTGGAAAATAAAACATACAAATTCTTCATAAATGTGACCCTAAAATCAGTGCGAATCCAATTTATTTCCTTCCTTCCTTAAAGTCGTCTTTTATAAATACGGTGTAGAGTCGTCGTCGGGAGAAGAACACATTAATAATGTAATTTAAGGACACTCATAATTAAAAAACATATCAAATACATATCATTAGTATTTAAGGATAAAAATAATTATAAGCATCTCTCTTTATATATATTCTATTTTATAAGCATTATAAAACACATACATATCAACATAGTGTCCTTGAGTAGTTATTTATAAATATTATTAATAAAAATTAAATACAAAAATAATCCTTGCGGCATATTACATAAACAAAAGTAAAGGTTTTTAGCTGACTAAAAAATAATAAAAAAAAAACTTTTAAGTGGAGTTTACACTCATAATCAGTGAAAAAGGATATTTTCCAATAAACGTGAGTGTGTGCACCAAAAATAAAACATAAAGAAAGAAGAAATAAGAGTGACAGAGAGAACGAGAGCAAAAGAGAAGGGGAAAAAGGAGGGCGGAAATTTAAAACCCTTGACGTCTAGCAGAAGTAATTTGACGTTTGCCACAAGAAGTGAAAAGTGCGGGGAGTTTTAAAATTTTAAGAGAATTTTAATCTCTCTTTTCAAAGAGAAACAAAATAAATGTAATTTAAGTGTGTAAACAAAAAGAGAAAACAAAAAAAAACATTTGTATAACTTAATAAATGAACAAGACTTTGATATCATAAATGTCCTTGCTAATCAAGTTGGACATTTCTCTGATTTAACCAACAAACTTACAACATTCTCTTTATCCCTGTTGTAAGTTAAACCTCCTTACAAAGACCATAACGACGTCAAATGACATCATACTTTGACCTTTCAAATTAAACTAAAAGCTATAAACTTTCCTTAAACCACCTCCACCTCTAGCCCCACTCCCACCCCAAAGTAAGGGAAGAACATCAAGTCGGATGTAGGTATAGTGAAGTTGCGTGTGAAAAAAAGATACGCAAACGTCCCATGACAGGTGTGGCGATTTGATTCTTCTCAATATATTTTTGGCACACAACAGCAACAACAATAACAACAAGGACTCTACACCGTAATCACCATAATTTTTCTCGTTATTTTTGTTTGTTTTTTCGTGTGGATTTCATTCCAACCCACTTATTTACTACCCACCGTTTCAAACGGCGCGTGTGGAGTTTTATGAGTTGTCCCGTTATTGACCGGTGCGCGGAGAAAGAGAAATAAGAAGGATAAAGAGCGAGCGTGCGTGCGTGTGTGTATGCTAAGCAGGAAACAGCAGTATTTCACGACGAAAATACAATAAAAAGAAAAACTTATAATTTAATATTCATCAAGGATAAAAGTAAAGCACAATAACAACAACAAAAACAACAATAAGGGAATGAGAAAAAACAGTTAAACGCTCAAGATTGCCAAATAATTCATATTCAATAATTCATAACGTCGTCGTCGTCGTAGTCTTCGTTGTTCATCATTTTGTGTTATTTGTTTTTGTTTGGTGTGTCCTTTGGACTTTTGGTCCTTTCGTCCTTGAACAGAACATAAACACATAGAGGAAATCGCAGAGTATTGTGTTTTTTTGCTCTCCATAAACCTTTATCTTCTTCATCTTCATTCATTAAACATTTTTTTGATCGTGTCTTGAATTGATGAGATAAGATGTGAGTTGGGAAAGTAAACAAAAGATACCTAAAGATTTTGTCTACGTTTCGTTCCGATTCGACAAAATAATAATCATAAAAACAAAAATAGGAAGTTTAAGGATCTTCAGTGTGTGCTCCATTTCAATATAAAATAAAAAAAAAGAAATACTGTATATTTTAATAATATGTGTGTTTGAAACAAAAACAACAACAGCAAAAAATAACCAAACAAAAATTCAATCTTCAAGGCGGATTGAACCTTAAGGATAAAAGTTGAAGGGTAAGTGCGTAAAATGAATCATTTTCCTTTTTCTCTTCTGGTTGACATTTATTGCTTTGTTTTTATTTTTACCTTCCTTGCCTTGATTCCAGATGAAATGAAGATGGTTGGAATATATAGGGAATGGTATAATACCTATGAAAAAGAATAAAAGGATGTAGCGTTACCGATGGAGAGATTTATGAAAGTTTAGTAGACTTAAATGTACATTTAGCTTTTTGTTCCTTGGGGAATATTCACAAACAATTTTATATTACAGAATTAGTAGATAATCGCGTGGATCTATGGATTGTGAATGTGAATTACTCAACTCAAGGGTATATAAAGGTATTTGGATAAGTCTTAAAACTATTGAGAGATAAGGAAGACAACACTTATAGTGGTGGGTGTCAGGTTTTTGAAAATGGTGTAGGTTATTTAGAAATTAAGGTAGATGCATAACACATTTATAAATGGAGTTTTTTAAGACATGTGGTTCTCAAGAAGAAGTCAATACGCCTTTAATTTAATGCTCCGGCCAAAAGTTAAGCTTTATTATGAAGGTAAGCGCTTGTCATTATATGTTTTTTTTTTTTAAATAAAAGCTGACTCGAATGAATTCCATCCGAAAGGCACAATTTTCGATCACTTTTGAAGTAAAAAGATTCGTTTACCAGATGGCTCTCCAGTTAACTTCACTTACAAGAACCTTTCATTAAATAAAACTGTTGATATCTATAACGTTTTCGCAAACCAATTTCTGTGAATAGTTCCGAAGTAGTTGATGAAGTATATTTTTTTAATCTTTTAATCTTCTTCACAAATTAGTTGCAGTCATATCCATGCGGTACGCCGCTGATCTTTTTTCCGAGTTTAATGATGACTCCTCAGCCGGTCCAAATGGTATTAAAAAAGAGGCTGGGATGCGACCCACACTGATAACTTCCCATCCCGTCTGTCGATTTGTCTTGCTTAAAAGTTTCAATTTTTACTGTTGGATTTTTATATAAAAATTACTGAATATTGAAAACAATATTTTCTGTGAAATAAAATAAGTTTGAAGCCAATATTTTTAATTTTTGAAAAGCTATTTGAGCCGAAAGTAAATTTTTACCAAGTTTTAGTATTGTTTTTTTTTTAGAGTTTTATTTTTTGTAAAAAAAACTGTCAATTCGAATTTTTTAAAAATTTTACCAAATGTTGTAAACAATATTTCTTATAAGATAAAATTAGTTTGAAGCCAATATTTAAAATTTTTGAAGAGTTATTTGAGTCGAAAATCAATTTTTACCAACTTTTATGCATTTTTTTTTAGGTTTTTATTTTTTGTAAAAAAACTGTCAATTTGATTTTTCTCAAAATTTGTCTCAATGTTGAAAACAATATTTCTTATAAGAAAAAATTAGTTAAAAGCTAATAGCTCAAAGTTTTGAAAAGATATTTCAGTCGAAAATCATTTTTTACTAACTTTTGTTAATTTTTTTTTCGGTTTTCAAAATTTGTCTCAATGTTGAAAACAATATTTCTTATAAGAAAAAATTAGTTAAAAGCTAATATCTCAAAGTTTTGAAAAGATATTTCAGTCGAAAATCATTTTTTACTAACTTTTGTTAATTTTTTTTTCGGTTTTTAATTTTTTGTACAAAAACTGTCAATTCGATTTTTTTCAAACTTTAACTGAATGTTGACAACAAGATTTTTTGAAAGATAAAAGTAAATTAAAGCCAATATCTCAAAGTTTTGAAAAGATATTTGAGTCGAAAATCAATTTTTACCAACTTTTATTAATTTGGTTTTTAGGTTTCTATTTTTTTGTAAAAAAAAACTGTCAATTCGATTTTTCTCAACATTTTTCAAAATGTTGAAAAAAATATTTCTTATAAGATAAAATAAGCTTGAAGCCTAAATTTCAAGTTTTTGAAAAGATAATTAAATCGATATTCAATTTTTACGAACTTTGACTAATGTTTTTTTTAGATTTTTATTTTTTATAAAAAAAAACTGTCAATTCGATTTTTCTCAAAATTTTATCAGATGTCAAAAACATTATTCTTCGTTGCACAACATTGTTTTAGAGATGAAATCATATTTCAGTCGTAAAATTTTGGACGTGACAAATTTTTTTTTTCAGCGTTTTTGGTTCGTAAAATATTAAGGGTTAACCAAAATTTTCACATTTTTTTCAAACTGCTATGGTAAAAAAACCACCCACGCAATTTTCTTGAAAGCCCTTTCTGCATCTTTCTGCCTTATTATCTGTATAACAAAATTTATTTAAAGTTGATATCTCTTTTGGTTCTTGAGCTATGGAGGACGAAAAAAACGTCACGAACGTACGGACGTACGAAACACACGCACGCACAGACATCTTTCTAAAAATCTTTTATTTCGACTCTAGGGACCTTGAAACGTCGAGAAATGTCAGAATTTTCAATTTGACAAATCGGACCCATTACAATAACTTCCTATTAAAAGTTAAAAAGTGTAGAAAGATTTAGTTAATCCTATTTTTACACGAATAATAAAGAAAGGTAACAAGGTAGGTAACTAAAGGCTCATTGCATAGCTTTCTTGCATTTCTGAACTTTTTGAACAAGTTGTTTGTGAGAGAGGAGCATTTTTTAGTAAAATTTTAATTTGCGAATAGCAACACGGATTCGTGAAAAGAAGATCAAGTGTTGTACGTAAGGATAATGAATTGCTGAGATATCCGATACCTCATTTTCTTTAATGCCTGCGTGTCTTGGTATCCATGCTAAGATAATGTTATTTGCTATTATGAAGAATGCTCCGGCTATTGTTTAGGGCAGGAGATTAATTTATGTCCACTAACTACACTCAAGCTATCAGTAAAGATCAGTGTTTTGACTGCCCATGTTTGAGAGAGCTTTGAGTACGGCGGTTACTTCTGCCATGTACCTACCGCCTGAGTCAGTTATGACCCTTGGCGGGTGATGATTTCCTCATTGTCTGCGTTTATTTCTACGATTGCATAAGTTGAGTTGTTGTCCTTGGATGATCCGTCAGTGTAAAGTCTTCTTTTAGGCTTTATTTTTTCCACTAGTACTCTGTGAAGCATTTGGAACGAAAGAATGGAAGTGTGTTCTTTTTTGTAGTTAGAGAGGCTGGTATCGATGGGCAGCAGGTGTCTTTTAAAAGGTGGAGGATAAAAGATGTTTCGGTGTACTGAAGTGTCTATGGGAATACATCCCATATATGAGAGATGATATAGAGTTTTTTGTTAACTTCCCATAGGAAGTTATTGTAATGGGTCCGATTTGTCAAATTGAAAATTTTGACATTTCTCGACGTTTCAAGGTCCCTAGAGTCAAAATAAAAGATTTTAAGAAAGATGTATGTGCGTGCGTGTGTACGTACGTTCGTACGTCCGTACGTCCGTTCGCGACGTTTTTTTCGTCGTCCATAGCTCAAGAACCAGAAGAGATATCGATTTCAAATAAATTTTGTTATACAGATAATAAGGCAGAAAGATGCAGAAAGGACTCTCAAGAAAATTGCGTGGGTGTTTTTTTTACCATAGCTGTGTGAAAAAAAGGTGAACATTTTGGTTAACCCTAAATATCTTACGAAGCAAAAACGCTAGAGACTTAAATTAAATTGTTATTGTAATATGATATCAAAGAACTATATTTTTTGAAAAAAATCCAATTAACGGTTTTTTTATAAATCAAAAAAATTGAAAAAAAAATTTGTCACCTCCAAAATTTTACGACCAAAATATGATTTCATCTCCAAAACAATTTTGTGCAACGAAGAATAATGTTTTTGACATCTGATAAAATTTTTACAAAAAACAAAAACCTAAAAAAAATTAATAAAAGTTAGTAAAAATTTATTTTCGACTCAAATATCTTTTCAAAACTTTGATATATTGGCTTTAATTTACTTTTATCTTTCAAAAAATATTGTTGTCAACATTCAGTAAAATTTTGAAAAAAATCCAATTGACAGTTTTTTTATAAAAACCTAAAAAAACTTTTAACAAAAGTTGGTAAAAATTGATTTTTGACTCAAATATCTTTTCAAAAATTGTAGATATTGGCTTTAATTTACTTTTATCTTTCAAAAAATATTGTTGTTAACAGTAAAGTATTCATATCCATTGAAAATGAAGAACTTGAAAAAACATGGCTTAGGCAACATAACTTTCTGCGACAACACACCGCCGCATTCTTTATAACAAAACATTTTCCAGAGAAGAGTGCATTACCATATTTCGGACCAGGTTGGGAAAACACTTCTTCATTCGGCACTATTTCTCGCACGATCCGCCTGATGAATGTACCAATTGTAGGGAGACCCTCCCTATTTGGTAAATTTTTGCAATTTTCCCAATTTCAGGACTCACAATTTCCGACTCAATGCAAGATATGCAGATCCAAATAGCTGAAGTACTTAATCTATCTGATGCCCTATCTTTCCAGAAGAAGTCACACTACTACACAATAAATTCAAAGAAACATGAAGGTGTTCTACTATATTAAATTGTTCTTTTCTCGTCTTTCTAATTCAATTTTACTTTTTGGATGTATGGACATACAAATAATTAAACATACACAATTGTACTCCAAAACGTTAAAATCCTAACGACATCTATGGTCACGTTGCCCTGATGTCTTTTTAACAAATAACTTATAAATTAACTTTATATGTTATTTTCTTTAAATAAATAAATAAATTGATAGATCAACTGTTTCTCCTGACATTCGCAAACATATATTCAATCGCTTTAGAACAAGGTTATGAAGTTGACTGTGTATGCACTGACTTTTCTAAAGCTTTTGACAAACTTAGCCACAGAATTATTTTATTCAAAACTTAAAGCTCTTAGTGTTCCACAATTTTTCTTAGCCAGGATCAAATTATTTTGAAACAATTCCATTGAGGCAATATTTAGAAATTTTCATCCAAATGTCATGTTAAAGAGAGACCTGACTTGGCTAGCGTAATCAAGGAAAGGACTAGCGTAGTCAAGGAAAGGTCTAACTAACGTATATGTATTTAGTGAGTTATGGGTTCGAGAATTCTTTAGACCGACATTATTTGTAACCAAGGGATGAACTAGATTTTTTAATGATATGATCAAAATGGTTTCCAAAACTTCACAGAGTGTTGCAAATAACTCACTGGGTCGCAAATAGAAATAGACAGAATTAGTGGTAAAATCATGCGGACCTAAGAACCTTTTTATTATTTTCATGTTATCAGCGTAAAAAAATGTGATGAATTGTCATTCAAAATCAGTAACTTCTTTTCTTTGAGGAGCTCCTGAGTTTGCATGAATGCGATCGAAAATTTAGAACCTGAAAACAGCTTTATATTTGAGTTTTTCTAGGTATATGACTTGAGCCATGAAATAAAAAAGGCTTTAAGTTTAAGATAAATAATTTTGTTATTGATATTATTAAATGTTGAGTTTCAGACACAAATTTAGGTTAATAAATAGAAGGATGAAACAGTGCTGCAAGTTTATATTGAGAGGTAAAACAAATAATTTGTTGTCGATAATATCATCACTTTTGTCGATTTAGGAAAAAGAGGGACTTCATGTACCTTTAAAGTGATCAAACTAAATTATGGAAACAATAATTAATGAATGGTTAATATTTTGACACTTAAAAAGCACGTATTTTTAAATGAAAACAATTGACTTTTATTTCATTGTGAATAAGGATACCCATGCCGTTAACAAATTAAAAACGACATAATTTTCATGAAATCCTCCATGACCAATTCGCACATTTGCCGCTTTGTCCTTGATAACTTTACTAATGTCTACGGTGACCATATTTTCGGAGACGAAATAATGAACAGTACCCAAAAAAAAAACAGGCAAAAAAAAATGTTGACTAGTTTTTAAGATTTTTTTTATTTTATTGAGTAATAGTATATATGTATTTGGAAATATAAAATAATGTAAATGAATTAATTATAGTATAATTAGGTTTATTTATAAAATAAAAAAAGGAACTTAATAAATAAAAATAACACAGATTCTTTGAGTCTCTTACTTATTAACAAAAAAAAATAAAACAAAACCTTAAACCCTTTTATGTTATATTTGCTAGTCCAACAACTTTGACATCGAATTACAATACATATAAAAGCTGTTAAAATAAGTACGCAAGAATAATTTTTTAATTAATTCTGGCTTTCCTTTTAAATAATACTTAAATTCGATGCAATTTAATTCCTAATTGCATTTGCAATTTAAAATAGACCTGATTGTTTCAATTTTCATATTGTTTTTTTCGCTTGGCCATACATTGTTTAAAGTTGAGAAAACTCTCTCCATAGGGGCATTAGACCCAGGAATGCATAAACAAATCTCTACGATTTTTGAAATGATTTCATTCTGTATCATATTTTTTAATTGAAAAAATTGAGAATTTCGACCCACCTATCTCAACAATATTTTCAAAAGAAACATAACTTTTTAAACATGAAAACTCGTCGAAAACATCAATGGCATTTAATGAACTTCTCTTTTTCATAATATACATTAAACTTAACTCCACTTTGTCCAAGTGCAAAATAGATGAGTTTCATTCACATTCACTGAAAGTTATTTTTTCCATTGTCATGGTCAGTAAAACTAAATGGAAACATTAATTTTCTGTGGTGAAAGTCATCCTGTGCGCAAGTGTAAGAGTATTAGTTTAACTTCTTCTGTATGCAAGGATGTATAATACGATCTGATTTTTGAACCTGGGGAGAGTAGGAAGTGTTCCGAAGAAAAAAGACTGCGAATTATGATGTAAGGGTACGTTTTCATTAAACAATTAATGGTTTTCATGCTTAAGCTTTCCTTAAAGAAAAAAGTCATAAAACAATGAACAAATAATTAGCAATTTCTAAAATAATGAACATTTTTATGTTTTCCTACACACAATAATTCATAATGAACATTTTCTTCAAATAATGAACTGTTCATTATAATCATGAACGGATGGTCACCGTACTTATATCATATTTACGGTTTTGTATCCATTGTGGAGCATTATCTGTTATTTGATGGATATAAATTGTAAAGTCAAATCAAGATGCAATCTGTCCTTAATTCATTGTGAACCTACTTTTTTTTCTTTCTTTTTCTAAATTCCTCTTTAGGTATTTCATTTATAATTAACAGGGTCAAAATTATTTTCACCATCATGCGCCCGTTTGTTTCTAAGGCCTTAAAATATGCTTATGTTCGAAAACATCGTTGCTCATGTTGTGCATACTGTTAATTGTTCCCACCGAACCATGTTGTCGAGCATGCTGGTCCATGTTAACCCCCCATATCTTCCGATTCCGACCATAAAAATCATTAATCGGTAGCGTAATCCATTCACCGTAAGAGTTGTACCCAGCGGCTTTTGGAAATTACGGCAGGCATTCATTTTGGAAAAACGTCAATTTCTACTTCACACTTACTGCCTCTTGAGAGGAATTGACAAATCTTTCAAGAGTAATTTTTGTCATAAAAATTGCTTTCCCAAATAAGCCGTTCGGATTCGAAACAAAAAGTGTACGTTCCCTCCATTTCTGAAATAAAAAATTCCAAATTCTGGGCTTTATAGAAAATGTTGACAATTTTCTTAGCTTCGGGTACTTTTATCTAGTATTTTTTTTGACATGTGCTGTTTAATCTGGCAATATTATTTTCAGAGACAGTCCCTTTGACAGCTGTCACATGATTTATACACAGCTAGATTCGTCATTTCATAATAAATAATAAATGCCTATGTTCGCCGTCGGCATATAGCGTGGTTACAAAGGTTGTGCGATTTAACACGACTTGACTATTTTTTTTGTGGTTATATGAAGTCGCTTATCAGCACAGACCTTGGATATCTTGGAAGAGAATACTCAGCATGATATTGCTGACATAACTCCCCAATGTGGACCCATTTTTCAAAAAGTCGGGGAAAATCTTGCCTTTTAGGCTCAGCCGTGGCGGCCACTTGTCTGAAATTATTTTTAAAACTTCATATCAAACCTTTATTTTAATAATAAATTATTGGCGATAACATTAAATAATATGACGCGTCTTCTTAAAAACCACACGTCAACCTTAATGGGGGATCCAGTTAGGGGGTCATGACCCCCCCCCACGGGCGATAATTTGTTTGCTTTTTTGTAGGATTTCCCTTCAACTCAAAACTAATCGTATTGCATTAATGGATATGACCCAATTATATTATAAATTATTTATTTTTTGCATATCAAAACAACATTTGTATTTTACTTCCTTAAACTTTGTAACTTAAAGTACTACTTTTAACTGAGGAGTAGACCAAGAACATAATATGAATTGGAAATTCAGCTTTTTCCAAAAACGCAGCACAAATTCATCCAAATGACCAAGTCACGATCCAGTTAAGTTGTATATGTAAAGATTTCATCAAAAGATTTATTAGTAATTTAACGACATTCTCCAAAAAGTGGTTTGCTGTCAAAAACAGCAAACATTTTTGCTTTCACTCAATTTAGAATTTGAAAAAAACTTTAGTAATGCTTTAAATAATCTTCATAAAAATTGTTTCTAAGAAAAACAGCAAATATTTAGGTTCTTAAGAAGAAACCTTGAATAAGAGATCCTCAATTTAATATTAAGTTGCCTTTAAATTCCATAAAAGTCTTCAATTTTATTATAACATATTTTGACACACATAAATAGTGAACATTGAAGTGATTTTTACTTGCGACACATAGGAACTAAAGGTATGATTTGCATTAGTAAATAATTTCGAACTAGAGCTTTCAATCAAATATAACATTACGACGGTAGAGAAGTCGAAAAAGTGGGTACCCCGATTCCGTCCGTCTGTCTGACTTTCCTGGCTCCTACAGTCCAAACAATTGTGTTGATTGAAATTAAAGTTTTCAGCCGATTAGCGTAAGGCGTTTTTTTTCATTTTATTAATACTAAAAATAACAGCACTCCCCACACAAAGTTTTTGGTTAAAACATTTGATTTATCTAAAACTTAATTTGGCTCCTTCTACACGAAAAACATATTTTGGTATTGCTCCAGAAGGGAACCCTAACAAACCTTTATTTTGTTTTTAAGTTTTTTCAAGAACTGATGGAGGTATTTCAATAATCTTCTCCTTCTGTGCAAGCTCTTTTTGATGATCAAATGATAAAATTGAAAAAAAAAAATATAAATTTTGTTTGACGAAATTTAAATGTAAAATGTACATGTATTTATAAGCTCTTTATATTGTGCTTAATAAAACTATTTTTGAGACAAAATTATAAATTTAAAATGATTTTCGAAAAAATAAGTTAATCTAGATTTTTTGAAAAATAAATTGCCATTTAAATTTTTGAGAACAACTTATTTTACAGATACATTTTTAAATCTTAAAATATAGGAAATATTTTTAAACAGACTTTTTGAAAGAAATTAGCAAGTTCTAACGACCCAGTGCATTTTATTTATTTCAAAATTGGTTTTCTGAATACAAAAGATCTTAAAAGATTTAAAAAAATTAAATAAATCTACTTTTGAAGTGAATTTGGATGCTCTAGAATTAATATTTAAACACGAATTTCAATAATATAAATGTCCCAAAAACAGCAAAAGTGATACTTCTGTTAAACTAATGGCTAATTGAAAAACATAATAAACGGGTCATATCTATTGATATACAAGTTTTGAATCTCTTGAGATTTGAAGTGAAAAGAGATTCTAAAAAGTGTAATTTGTGAGTGCCACACAAACGTTTCTTCCCAACTTATTCGTTTACCTTAATTTTTAACTTCCCATAAGAAGTTATTGTAATGGGTCCGATTTGTCAAATTGAAAATTTTGACATTTCTCGACGTTTCAAGGTACCTAGAGTCGAAATAAAAGGTTTTTAGAAAGATGTCTGTGCGTGCGTTTGTACGTACGTTTGTACGTCCGTACGTCCGTATGTCCGTACGTCCGTACGTCCGTACGTTCGCGACGTTTTTTTCGTCGTCCATAGCTCAAGAACCAGAAGAGATATCAACTTCAAATAAATTTTGTTATACAGATAATAAGGCAAAAAGATGCAGAAAGGGCTCTCAAGAAAATTGCGTGGGTGGTTTTTTCACTATAGCAGGTTGAAAAAAAGGTGAAAATTTTGGTTAACCCTAAATATCTTACGAACCCAAAACGCTAGAGACTTGATTTAAATTTTATAAAATAAATTGTAACGTGATACCAAACAGATTTATTTTTTGAAAAAAATCAATATAACGGTTTTTTTTTTATAAATCAATAAAACTGAAAAAAAAATTTGTCACCTCCAAAAAATTTACGACTGAAATATGATTTCATCTCTAAAACAATTTTGTACACCAAAGAATAATGTTTTTGACATCTGATAAAATTTTGACAAAAATTTAATTGACAGTTTTTATTACAAAAAATAAAAACCTAGAAAAAATGTATAAAAGTTAGTATAAATTGATTTTCGACTCAAATATCTTTTCAAAACTTTGAGATATTGGCTTTAATTTACTTTTATATTTCAAAACATCTTGTTGTCAACATTCAGTTAAAGTTTGAAAAAAATCGATTTGACAGTTTTTGTACAAAAAATTAAAAATCGAAAAAAAAATTAACAAAAGTTCGTAAAAAATGATTTTCGACTCAAATATCTTTTAAAAACTTTGAGATAATAGATTCTAACTAATTTTTTCTTATAAGAAATATTGTTTTCAACATTAGGACAAATTTTGAGAGAAATCGAATTGACAGTTTTTTTACAAAAAATAAAAACCTGAAAAAAATGTATAAAAGTTGGTAAAAATTGATTTTCGACTCAAATATCTCTTCAAAACTTTTAAATATTGGCTTTAAACTAATTTTATCTTATAAAAAATATTGTTTTCTATATTTGGTAAAATTTTTAAAAAATTCGAATTGACAGTTTTTTTTTACGAAAAATAAAACTCTAAAGAAAACAATACCTACTAAAACTTGGTAAAAATTTACTTTCGGCTCAAATGGCTTTTCAAAAATTAAATATATTTGCATCAAACTTATCTTATTTCACAGAAAATATTGTTTTCAATATTCAGTAATTTTTATATAAAAATCCAACAGTCCGTTTTTTTCATAAAAAATAAAATCTACAAAAAATAGAGCGCAAATTTGGTAAAAATACATATAGACAAACTTTTAAGCAAGACAAATCGACAGACAGGATGGGAAGTTATCAGTGTGGGTCGCATCCCAGCCTCTTTTTATAAATTTAATTTTGTAGAGAAATTATGTACTCAAACGCACCTATTTAGTTAAATTCAAGAACCAAACATTTTTCTCTCTAAAATTTTTAAGTTTTGTTGACTCCCTTAAATTCAAAATACGAGTAAGCAGACTGATAGCGAAAGTAATAATAGACTCCCGAAAATAGAGTTCCGAAAAAACTTCGTCAAAAAAGCCCAACATTTCTTGATATCTGATGAAAGTGAGACTTTCTGTATTTTTGAATTTTTAAGCGTAAAAAGCATAAATAGAAATGGATACAATAAACGTATATTTTATTCTTGGAAAAAAATCTGCTGGAAATACAGCAAAAACCCTCTAAACTATTGTGTTTTAGCTCTTAAATGGCATATTTAGAACACAATTAAATAGTTAGACCATACTTTGCATTACATTAAAAACATTTTCAAGCATAGAGTAAAAACTCATCTTAGTGTGCGACCCCCCTGATGAAAAGTCTGGATCCGCCCTTAGTCACCCTTAACTTCTGTCTTGAATAAATATATTTTTTCAGATTGTTTTGAGAGGGAAACAATCAGCCAGTTTACATTTCAAAGATTTCTAAAAATTTGCTCAGACGGATTGACATTCACAATTCTTTATATACATACATACATACATACATACATTCTCACACCGTAATCAAATTAGCTTTGCATTTCTTTTCAACCTTTTTGAAC
Organism: Eupeodes corollae; assembly: GCF_945859685.1. Lineage (NCBI taxonomy): Eukaryota > Metazoa > Arthropoda > Insecta > Diptera > Syrphidae > Eupeodes > Eupeodes corollae. Next base: position 141,970,519 of record NC_079147.1, on the reverse strand, counting down.
TGTACGATAGAGAATTCTTGAGAAATCAGTTCTTTTCTCAGCATTCGAACAGCAAAAGTGAGAAGTTTATATTTCTGAGAATACGGAAACTTTTGAGATCCTAGAAATATAAAATGGGCAATTAGTTTAACGACTTAATTTTATTTTAAATTTTAATGTCTTTAGTACTGAAAACCGAATTTATAAAAAGGATTAGAAGTGGAGTAAGCTAAAATTGGTGCATAGGAATATAATGTTAAAACCGGAACCGGAACCGTTTTAAACATTTAAATATTGCAAAGGAAAGTGTTAAAGAAATATTTTTGACAATTTTGAGAAAATATGGAATTGCTGAATGATTTACGTAAATGCTTAATTTTTAAAGACTTTACATCTGATATTAATGTGACTGTAGGAAATTCTTCTCTCCAAAAACGATTCACTTGAAACCATGTCACGAAAAAGCGTACATATTTACCATTTTCATTTCGCCCAATCGCTATGTCCTTCAAGCTTGTCTACAGAGACCTTCAAATCTTTGGATGCCATTTTCTTTAAATGCAGTTAACACGAGATCTTAGCTCATAACTTGATCAAAAAAGTAGGTATAGAGAGGCTGATTAAATTTTAAGGTCGATTTTGAATGTGAACCAGACCTGAACGTCAAGTTTTTTTCTGCATTTCATTTGATATTTCTCATTTTTTAGGCTAATTCAATTTCAACACAATCGAGCAACGTGTCAAAGTTATTGAGGCTTATTATGAAAATAAGCGTTCAAATCAAAATGCACTTCTTGATATGTTCTGTTTTTTTTTTTTAATTTATCGAAATGTTAAAAGTGTCTTAAAAAACTAGCGTAAATTTCAAAAACTTAATCTATAATCAAGAAAATAAAAAAAAAACTTGTTATCTTTATCATTATTTTTTATTTTATATAAAGCTCAAAACGAAATGAAAAACCATGACCCAATAAATGGACTATTTAACACTCAAAGATTTTTCAAATCCGACCAGTAGTTTCTAAGATTAGCGCGTTCAAACAAACAAACAAACAAGCAAACCAACTCTTCAGCATTATAATATTAGTTTTGATAGATAAGGCGGAATCGTATTTTAAAGAAACGATCAGAATTGATAAATATGAACTTTCGGTTTTTTTTAAATTTATTTTCAATCCTGACTTCCCAACTATTTGGAGATTTGCAAGACTTGAAATTTTTAAATTGGTGATATTCTTAGAAAATCACTGAATTCGATTTTTTAATATAAAAAAGAAATAGTTTCCTTTTTGCTTTCATTGCAATAGTTTTTTTTTGGAGTCATATACTCGCGTCTTGTCTTAAGACTTTTTCAATCTATGGCCTCTGGAATGCATAATTTTATCGGGCCTTCCCTGAATTTTGTTTGTTCCCTTCTCAAACCTTCTGGAGAAAGGTTTACCTAGCTCTAGAAAAAACTTGCTTCGACGACCCACAATTTATATTCCTTAAAACTCCAATAACACCCAGGACTCAGATAAACCTAGCACGTAATTCCGTGTGCATTCTCAAGATGCATTCAAAAAGTAACTTTGAGTAGAAAATAAAACAAAAAATATAAAAAGAAAATATACCACGGTGAATATTGATTTTTCGTTTTTCATGTTTACTCAAGGATAATTTACATGGAAACAGGCTGAGGGTGGGCGGAGAAGAGGGTAGCGCTGGATATAACGAAAAGCAAAGACTCTATGAGTTCTTCTTTATACCTTATGCCTGCTGCGCTTTCCCCTCATACATATTATTTTTTGTTTTCGTCCTTTCTTGGAGGGCTGAAGTGTTTTGCGTGTGCCTATAAAAGAAAAACTAAAGGATATTCATGTTATATTTATGTATTATACAAGTACTATACCAACCCACCATATATACATACATACTTGATCAGGATTACCTACATATGTATATGAACAATTATGGCTATATACAATACGTGTATAAAAATACATTTATACTAAAACTGACTAGCTTGTAGCATTTAGTGGCGCGTAAGGACGAAGGTAGACGTGTCATTAATATGTAATGAACCTTCTAGAGGAAAGTTAGAAAACTTTATTCTACACAAAAGAATAGGTTAAAGGAAAAACTAAAGGTGGAAGCACATGGACGAGCGACGGACAGGTGTATTGTGTGTACTATACCAACTACTACCTACCAGTCATACCTTTCATGAATGTGTTGTATAGCGACAGAGACAGGACAATGGGAAGGGTAGTTATGGGATATTTTAGTATAATGTATAATTTAAATATATAAGAAGCGGAAAATTGTTGGTTTATTCTTCCCCGTATCCTTCTATACTTCAAAAAATAAAACACACACAAAAAAAAAGAAAAACAAAACAAACTTATTCGCCCATGTTCAATTTAAGAAAAAGCCTTTTTGGCATTTATGCTGCGACAGAACAAAGGTTGACAAAACGTCATCTTCGTTGTTGGACTTTCTTGAACTATAGCCCAAAGGTATAAACCTAATTATCCAAAAGTTCTAGGTTTACACACACACATACCTAGTATGCATATGCTTTTATGTTTGTACGTACACTCCGATTCATTGAAATAAAGACATCACTGACATTTTTGATTGTTAATAGAAGCTTAAAATTGATCAAGACAAAACAACGGAAATATTCAAAATATTATAAGGATTGATATTTTTAAGGGTTCTCGAAAATTAAAAAAAACATAGGGTAGGTTAAGTTACTTTGAGATGTTATTGCCCGCCTTAGAACAATGTAGATCCTTGGTAAGTTTAGATTAAGGTGGCTCGTGATGGAAAAACAAGCACACTTAGGTTAGAGCTAGCTATGAGCGTTTGAGTAAATAGATGTCGGAATTTCTTAGATCACTACGATCATTGTAACAAAAGGTAGGGTCTTAGTCTTTGTGACAGGGCAGGACATCCATTTAATATCAAGCATTGGCCAAATTAGTTTAGTTGACCGACAGGTGGTTGTAGTCTGTGGTTTGCTTTCTTTATGGTATTGTGCTTTAGCATAAGTCTGCTTTTGAAATTTCCTGGAATGCCTCTGCCATCTTTGCAATATATGACCGAACATTTTGGGTTGTTAGTAAATTTATTGGGAAAGAGTCCAATGATTTTATGGCAGCTTGACTATCTGAGAAGATTCTTAAACCGGTAGTACATATCAGGTTTACCCTCAGCCAAAAGAGGTTTTTTTTTTATAATAAGCACACACTCAAGGGGATATTACTTCCCTTATTATGCAGACACAGTGTGAGCACCAGGAAGAGGATTGAGGGTTTGGTGCACATTCTATTGAAAATTAATATTGCAATGACTAAAAAAACATAGTGTTCCACATTGGCGTAGTACGCCTAAAGAACGAATCTCTGTAGGTATTTGACAATACGGTCAAAGTTGGACTCGAGGGTATACTAATGATCATTACTAGAAGCGCGAGTAATACGGTTATTCTTTTTAGGGGGAGGAACGCAGATGGCTTTTTCACTATAGAGCATAAACCGTTAACATAACGGTAAAAAAGGGTCAGACAATAAACCTTACGACAATGTTCAAGCGAAGTAAATTACCTTGTGATGATATTATCACCTATCAATTTAAATGTTCTACGTTTAATATACTATCCAAGAGGCTTAAGTAAGTAGCAGGAGCACCAGCCCAAAAATGGGAGTTATACTCAAGCTTTTGACGTATATAAGTCTTATAGATAACGGCCAGGTTAGAAGGGGTGAAATATATTTTGGATCGCCGAAGGAAATCCAAACACCTTGCCGCATTTTTGGCGACATCGCGACATCCACAAGAGGTGGTTGATGCAAGTGTCATCCATTGATGGCCAGAAGTTTTACCTTGCTGGGAACACCCTTAAGAGTTTGGAAAGAGGAAATGAGAGACCTAGATTTTGTTTGTCGGATTAAACGCCTCCAATAACCCCTTCGGCTTTTGATCCATCTATATAAAAGTTAATTTGTTCATCTGTCAAAAATAACTTATTTTCGTCATTTTCTAGTTTTGAACATTTAGAACAGATCATCACTTCCCCCTTCAATTTAAGTTGAACTTCTTTTTATTTCGAATAGTCGTTTTTTGTTTTTTAGTTCAAAGTAGATCTGAGACTGTCCTGAACGGTCAGAGTTTTGTTTTCGTTCTGAGCATGTTCTAATCTTATTCAGAATAAAATAACTAAACAGACCGAACCGAGTTGAACTCTCAACACTACAATCTCCAATTTCACTTTCTTCAAGTATTCAAGTGCATTCAATTGATCTTCTTAAAACGACCAACAAAATAATTGTCTACAGGCAAGCTTCAAGACCACCTAGACTTGTATATTTGACAAGGAACCGTTTTATATAAAACATCAAATAAATATATAAATAAGTAATAAAGTTCAGCTTTCAGCTGAATGAAAAATTGTGATTGGTTGTAGTTTTGACATAAGTGGTCTTGATTTGATTGTTTTCTTGATTTTCCAACAGAGTTACCTTAATTGGATGGCAAGTTTTTGGGAGTTGGACAATCCGAAACAAGAAACTTGCCTTACTTTCAAGTCCCTGATGTTATCTGAACTTGAATAATGACAATAATTTGACCAATGACAAGAAAATTAACAAATGTCAAATAGTGACAGCTAAGTGTTTAGTTTTGTTTTAAAAATTTTTCTTATTTTCAGACGATGCTCACTGTTCAAGACTCTTTCCTGAGCTAAAAAAGAAAAATGCCTAATGCATAAATGTTCATTGAATTTATATTATTGCGATGAATTTAGATTTATTTCAAAAATGATTTCGGGCAAGTGGCCACCGTTTCTGGCTCTATAACATTCCAGCCAAAAAAAAACAATTTTCGAAAACTTTTTGCAACAATTGGGGCCGTAAGCGAATATTCTCGTCCAAGGTATTAATGGTCTAGGGCTTATCTGCAAGCAACTTAACACACAAAAAATAATCTTGTGGTGTTCGGTCGCAAGTTCTTGAAGGCCCCGCTAAAGCCCTACCACATACGACTCGAGAAAATGCACTTACCAAAAGTTTCCTTTAATAAATTGACTTTCAATGAGTCGCACTTAAACCAAACCATATTTTTGGTAATAAATTTTCACAATTTGCAAACGTTGTTCAAAAACGAGTTTATTCTTTATGAAATGCGGCAAACGCATAAAGTGACAGTAGTTGTCAAAAAGCACAACTCAGTAAAAAGTATTGCCAGATTAAAAAACCACTAATTTAAAAAAGACATTTTCGTGTAGGCTTTAGTTAAATAAACCTGGGTGTATATCAAAGTATGTAGCATACATTCTTAATATAAGTATAAAGAGTAGATTAGTATATTAAAATTAAATTTCAATTGGGCATATGGGAATATCTTAACGTCTTTACAGCACATCTTAAAACACAGATAGCTATACTTAAATATGGCAACATGAAAATGGAAATGGAAATCCGTCATAGTTGTAAGATTTAGGGCAATTAATTGGGTTTTGTGTTGTGATAGCGTGAGTGAATAATTTAAATGAGCCCCTGGCTAATTTCAATGGTAAAACATAATGAAGGTTCAAATATATGTTAGTAGGTATAAGAGTATATATGTATACATACATATATAGGTCTATGGGCAATAAATCTAAATTGGTTTAAATTTAATTAAATTAATTTTAAATAGATTTTCTTAAAAGTATATGTAGGTTGCAATTTTGAAATATTCATAAGATGAGTTGAATACTATGCCTTAGCTTTTTCATATTTTATAAAAATAACCACAAGAAACTTTAAGTTCTATATCATTCCTTTTTTGTTGCTTTGATTTTTTAATCTTTAATGTCCCTCATTATTCTAATGAACTCTCATTATTTTTTTTAGACTTTTACTGCTTTAAAACCTGATAAATCTTTTCTGGTATAAAATTCAAAGGCTTCAAGCCTTTCGATAACATAACTTGTCAGTGTGTGTTTAGGTCAAGAAGGTTTTACATTTTATGATATGAATATTGTGACTCATGTTACGTTCAATTGAAGTTCAAAGATACTTCATCGAATCACATACTCGTGTTCTTTCAATTGCTGAGTCAATAGGACTGTTTAAGCGCATAATCCGAGAGGTGGCATGATACTGACTTTCTGTCTATATGTCGATAGGAAAATAACAGTCAGTTTTAAAATAACCTATGAATTCAAAAAAAATCACTATACTAGACCCACCCTGTACACAAAAACAGAAACATCAAAGCGACGACATAAACGCAACCAAAAGTAATTTTCCAATAATTAAATTAAGAGTGATTTTTTAGATATTAGCTTTTTGGCAACACTGATTTAAACAGCTGACGCACGTTACGTGTTTTGTTTTCATGTCAAACATCTTCAGTTTGGTGTATAAACTGGTAAGAAAGTTCATCTCGCTCTTCTTCAAGCGAGCGACACGTGGCGAGGTGACATCATTGCACCGTACTTCCTCACAGATTATGCAGATCGTAAGGTAACTGTGAATGGTGAGCGCTACCGTGAGATGATATCCAACTTTTATTTTGCCCAAAATGCCAGTGCTTTATGGCTGAATCACAAACACGCTTCATCTTCGGTTTTGTCTGCGTTACGGTGGGTCTGCTCCGAGGTTGCTTTCATCCCTCCAAAGAGCAAATATTTTGTTTGTTGACATTTTTTTTACAGCTGTTGAGCTGTCAAACAAAGCAATGTTCAGATAATTGAACTAGAGCTTCAGTTTGGAATCACATTACGTTACATTACGTTCTTTAACTTACGATTGTCAAACGAAACGTGAAGTCGAAGTTCCATTGTGATAGCATGAATTGAATTCCTATGGCTGAACGCGTAAACGTTAGGCGAAGCCTAACTTATTGAGAGGCGAGTTCGGTGAACATTTTATTTCACGTTCGGGATCGGTCAATTTGCAGCCTAGATCGTCCGATTTTAAGCCTTTAGACTATTTTTTGTGGGGCTATGTAAAATCTCATGTCTATACAGACAAAACCGCTTCAATTGACGGATTGGAAGACAACATTGAAGCATTTATTCGTTAGATCCGAAATGTTGGAAAGAGTATGCACAAATTGAACAAAGAGGGTGGACCATTTGAGGCGCATTCAAGGTCAAAATTTGCATGAAATAATCATATTAAATCATATGGACCTTGCTATTGATTCAAATAAATATTTCATGCATTTTTCTGAATTGTATGTTTTTTTTGAAAAACTTTCCTATAGCTTTTAAAAAATCACCCATTTTAAGGCAATACTAGGCCTAATGTATCCCAGTAAGTCGCTCGAAAATTTAACTTTGAAGCGTTACTGCATAACAGGTATTGATATTCGCGAATAAGCATAAGAGAAACTTAATTCGAAATTAATTTGTTAAAATTTTATTTTTACTGAAAATAATTTCATTAGTACTGTCAACTCCATCTTAGTAAGGCTTCAATTGCAGAGATAGGAGCGACTGGTTTGATGATAAATTCAAAATAGAGACTGAATGTAAGGATGTTGCACACAGAGCAATGTAATAAGCTCATAGAAAGCGTATACATGATAGGGTTATAAAAAACCTAGAACAACAGAAAAACTAGATCTGTAAACTCCAAAAGAGAGACCATTGTCACAAGGTCCATCATGGGAAAAACCAAACAAGCTGTATGCGAGTCCTTAATCCAGATCAAGCAGCTGAAGTGAGATAATGTGCTCACCAAATGTTTGATTTAATCAATTGATTGTTTCGATGTCTTGTTGGGACAACAGGTTGTCCACATCAACATCCTCCATTCAGGTCCGAAAAAGCTATTAATGATGTCTCTATAGCGTTCCCTTTTGACTGCAACAGTGATCTCTAAAAATACGACAACTTTCCAAACAAATACAAACGTGTTGAGAAATCGATCCATGGTTTCTAGAATTATCAACTCCTCTGGGCGATTGCGTTAACGAAATATTTGACGCAGCGCGGGATGCGTAGCGTTAATAGAATCATTATTTTGGTTAAAAAATTCCAGCATTTGCAAACGTTGTTCAGAACAAAGTCTATTCATTATGAAATGGCAAAGTACTAGAATTATACCTAAGTGGTCCCATAACAGGTGGTACACTTATTAAAGAAGTCGTTTTGTCTTGACAATATTCTGACGGTGGGGACTGGAAGGATCTGTAGAGGTGTTGGTTCGGAAATGGTGTTGCAGGATTGAGAAGAGGGAATTGAAGAGTGTTTTATTTTGACTCTGGGCTCTTTTTCAAAGAGCAATTCCCCTTGGGTCTTCAAACTATTTTTGGAATCATTTCCGGAGCACCGAGGGCAATGGGGTGTGGCGGTACACACTTTTGACAGGAGAGGGTCATCTAAGTGTCTCAGCATTAGATGGATGAATGATTCTTCGCCTTACAATTCTAAGAGGTGTAAATACAAAAGTCCTTATACTTTTTAGGATGAAATACTTCGAGCTTGGGAGCAAATGGCTCTTCAACCTCTCTTCCGAAACCATCTCGGAAACTGCACTTTTTTGGGTTATTTGAACAGTTTTAGGTCTCAGAGTTTCAGTTTCACAATCGAAGATGTACTTTTCTTCCTAGGTTATAAGAATCTTTCCCATCTGCCTTCTTACATTGGTCTTCAACATCATTTAGGTCAGAATTGGGAATCCCCATTTGTGGGACTTCCGATTTAGGTGGACCCACAACCATGTCTATAATGGCCCGGTAACAAAGTGTGGAAGGTAATGAATATTTTGTTTTAATAAGCTTTGTTACTGGACTTTATCCGCGACCTCCAACTCTTAAACCATCCTCTTTCTTATGTCAAAGTTCAACCCCCAGTTGTGGAAGTTGTGGTAGTGGTTGCATATGAAACAGGATGGCCATGAAACTTTTGCTGGATTCCGTTCGAAAAGAGTCAACATAAGTAAATGAATTCTGTTCTGCAGGGTTGAAGAGAAAAATCTTTTGAGTGGCTCGCGAGAAGTCGATAAATGGCACGGTGCTTCAACGGGTCTGGATTGTCTCAAGCTTTTGATCTTTGTTGTTGGTGCTGCCATTTTTAACTTCCCATAGAAAGTTATTGTAATGGGTCCAATTTGTCAAATTAAAAATTTTGACATTTCAAGGTATCTATAGTCAAATAAAAGATTTTTAGAAAGATGTCTGTGCGTGCATGTGTACGTATGGTTGTACGTCCGCGACGTTTTTTTTGTCGTCCATAGCTCAAGAACCAGAAGAGATATGGACTTCAAATACATTTTATAATACAGATAATAAGGCAGAAAGATGCAGAAAGGGCTCTCAAGAAAATTGCGAGGGTGTTTTGTTTAC